>NC_057794.1:504760983-505060983 GCF_018294505.1 Triticum aestivum
ACCGGCAGACGCCGCCTGCGCCGCCCGCGGCCACCTCGGCGTGTGTGCCCGCCGGCGCCGCCTCCCCGCCGCCCCGGCCGGACTCTTCTTCTCCGGTGACCTCGCCCACGTCCGGCGACCTCGACGCCGTGGGTGAACAGTAACCGCCAGATCCACCGCTACAGTGCCAAACCCTAGATCCACTAGGGTTGACTTTCCCCCTCTTCAGTATTTTTTTTGCAATGTTCATCGTGCTATAACTCCGCATCCGTAGCTCCGTTTTGGGCATATAGCATATCAAAATGTTCATCTCAGAGAGTACCTCATTCCATCTCATTGCATCATTTTCATTTGAGTTCATCTTGATGCCCGAAATGCTGTTAGAAGAGTGCTACTTGAGATAATTGTCAGATCTGCTGCTCCAATTAGATATTTGTCATTTTTGCCATGATTATTGTGTGCATGATATGCCCTTGTGCTCTACATATGTTTTGTTAAGGGTTTTGCCATCTTTCCAGAGGTGCAACCCATGTATTTTTGTGATGTGTGTGGTGACTAGCACGAGCTTGCAAAGTGAGGCATTTGCTAATGCTGTTTTCAGGGACTTAGCATTTCCACTAAGTCCTTGGCCTGTTTATCTCATATGGCCATATGTTCATGTTGTTTCCTAGTGATCCGTGCCTCTTTTGAGGATGATCAGTAAGGATGTTTTGTTAATCTTGTAGTGCTCTATCCATCCATGTCTTTGTTTTCAATTATGGAGCACCCTAGCTTGAATCAATCGAGCTCTACTTTTGTCATTTCGTGAATCTGGGCAGATTGTCTACTTGTTAGCGATTTTGTCGATGATGTTGTAGTTGATCCGTGCATGCTATGCTATTGTTCTTGCCATGTCTAGCTTGCATTTTGTGTATTATTGATGTGTGTATGCTTAGATTGTCATGACATGCTATGTAGTGAGTGCATCGAGCTCGTAAACATGCCTACTTGATATCTGTTTCAGCATGCTCCAGTTTTCACTAAGTCTGGAAACTGATTATGTTTTTGCCATGTTCACATGCTTGCAAATGTATTTTCTGATCCCTTTTGGCTCAAGGTCACTAAGGGACTTTTGTTAAGCTCTTTGAGTAGCTCCATGCCATGCTTTACTTTGCCATATTCAGGTCCTGTAGCATGTAGTTTTCATGCTCCGAGGAGTGCTATCTGATCTGAGATTCCAGACAAGTGTTAATTTCACTAAGTCTGAAATCTGTTTGTCAAATGCATTTTTGCCATGCTTGTTTGAACCTGTTAATGGATGAATTGGGCGTAGCTCGGTGCTAGACTTTTGTTAAGAATCATGAATGGACTCCACCCATGTATTTTGATGCCATGTTTGGGTGTTGTAGCATGTTCATCTTGTTGCATTTAGATGGCTACTTGCTGTAAATCGCAAAACGTGGTCATATTTGAATTGCTTGCCATTTCCAAACCGTAGCTCCGATTCCGGCGTTCTTTATATCGTTTTCAAGCGATTTCATCTTATCTTTCCAGCGGCACACTTGGATTTCCATGTTGAGGCCAGGTTCATGCATTCCTTTTCACATCTTGCATATGCATCCTGCATCGCATCCCGCATAGCATACCATCCTTGCATCATATTGTTTGAGCTTTGCACGTGGTTGATTGTGCTCCGTTTGCTTGTTTGTCTTGTTTGGGTAGAGCCAGGAGACAAGTTCGCTAACGAGGAGCCCGTTGAGTTTGCTTTCGAGGATCCAGTCAACTCTGACAACTGTGCAGGCAAGATGATCATACCCTCGAAATCACTACTATCTTTGCTTTGCTAGATGCTCCCTCTTTTGCTATGCCTATGCTACGATACCTACCACTTGCTTATCATGCCTCCCAAATTGCCATGTCAAACCTCTAAACTACCATGTCCTAGCAAACCGTTGATTGGCCTTGTTACCGCTTTGCTCAGCCCCTCTTATAGCGTTGCTAGTTGCAGGTGAAGATTGGAGACCGTTCCTTGTTGGAACATTATTTACTTGTTGGGGATATCATTATATTGCCATGTTATCTTAATGCATCTATATACTTGGTAAAGGGTGGAAGGCTCGGCCTCTCGCCTAGTGTTTTGTTCCACTCTTGCCGCCCTAGTTTCTGTCATATCGGTGTTATGTTCCCGGATTTTTGCGTTCCTTACGCGGTTGGGTTATAATGGGAACCCCTTGATAGTTCGCCTTGATTAAAGCTTTTCCAACAATGCCCAACCTTGGTTTTACCATTTGCCACCTAGCCTCCTTTCCCCTTGGGTTTCCGGAGCCCGAGGGTCATATTATTTAACCCCCCCCCCCCGGCCAGTGCTCCTCTGAGTGTTGGTCCTACCGAGCGATGTCCGGGGCTACCAGGGGCAACTCTGGGCTGGCCTACCCGACGTCTGGCTCATCTGAGTGTGCCCTGAGAACGAGATATGTGCAGCTCCTATCGGGATTTGTCGGCACATTCGGGCGGTGTTGCTGGATTTGTTTTAACCTGTCGAAGTGTCTTGAAGAACCGAGGTACCGAGTCTGATCGGAATGTCTCGGGAGGAGGTCTATTCCTTCGTTGACCGTGAGAGCTTGTCATGGGCTAAGTTGGGACTCCCCTGCAGGGATTTGAACTTTCGAAAGCCGTGTCCGCGGTTATGGGAAGATGGGAATTTGTTAATGTCCGGTTGTAGATAACTTGAACGTTAACTTAACTAAAATGAATCAACAGTGTGAGTTACCGTGATGGTCTCTTCTCTGCGGAGTCCGGGAAGTGAACACGGTGTTGGAGTAATGCTTGCGCAGGTTGCTCTCTAGTTTCTCGCTCGCGCTTTGCCTCCTCTTCTCGCTCTCTTTTGCGAACAGGATAGCCACCATATATGCTAGTCGCTTGCTGCAGCTCCACATATTTTTCCTAGCCTTACCTATAAGCTTAAATAGTCTTGATCGCGAGGGTGCGCGATTGCTGAGTCCCTGTGGCTCACAGATTACTATTACACCAGATGCAGGGCCTGATGATTCCGCTCCAGATGGCGCGCTTGAGCTCAAGTGGGAGTTCGACGAGGACTCTCAACGATACTATGTGTCTTTCCGTGATGATCAGTAGTGGTGCCCAGTTGGGGTGATCGGGACCGTGTCGCATGTTGGGTTATCTTTTATTTTGGCGCCGTAGTCGGGCCATGAGTGTTTGGATGTTGTAATGCTATTTTATGTACTTGATTGACGTGGCGAGTGTAAGCCAACTATGTTATCTCCCCTTTTATTATCTATATTACATGGGATGTTATGATGATTGCATAACTTGCGACATATGCCTTCAATGCGATTATGTCTCTAAGTCGTGCCTCGACACGTGGGAGCTATAGTCGCATCGAGGGTGTTACATTCACCATGGCCAGCGCTGGATTGTGCTCATCTGGACAAGCAGAAGGTAGCTCTACCGGAATACCTAAGCCTACACAATCCATAGGATCTATCAATGGTATCAGAGCCATACTAGGCTAGGATTTTCGGTATAAAGAAAGAACAGAGAAAGAAAATCCCCTCCCCAAGAACCCTAATAGAGAAGAGGGAAAAGAACTCCTCGTCAAAAAAGTTGCGCCACCGTTAGGCCGCGCCGTTCCTCTCGATCCGGACGCGCATCAGCAAGCCGAGGCGTCGGACGAAGAACTACCGGAGCCAGATCAATGGCACGCCGGCAAAGAAAAGAAAAAAAGGTGGGGGTTACCACCGCGACCAAATCCCTCGACGGCGGCGCACTCACCGCATAGGGAGGACACGCGACCGGCGAGGAGGATGGCCACGGCGCAGAGTTGTTGCGCTCATCTTCCTCTTTCTCTCGTTGGAAAGGAAAAACGGGGATCCTCTCTGTCTCTCTTGGAAATGGAGAGGGGAGGGAAGGGGAGGGGGAAGGGGATGGCTCGTCGGGGTGCTACCCTGGCTCGCCGCGCCGGCGTGGCTCGAGGAGCCGTCACCGAGCGAGCAGGTGAGAGAGGAGTGAGCGGCCGAGAGCAAGGCGAGCGACATCTCCCTCTCGATCTGCCACAAATGGGAAAAGTGGAAAGAGAAAGGGGAAGGGAGAGGAGGCGCACGCGGCGCGGTGGCTTCCGCCGCCGCCGACGGCGGCCGGGGCGCAGCCCCGTGCTTCCACCATCGAGAGAGAGCGGCCTGCGAGGGGAAGGATGGTTTAGGGTTTCCCCTCGGCCTCACTGACGAGCAGTTTTGATCGAGCGAGATCGGCGCTCGGTCGTTTGATCGCATCGAACGGCAAAGATCGAGCGGCACCGAGCGCTACGGGCCTCTTGGGCCAAAGACACAATAGGCCTATGCTTGGCAAAGGCCAGCTGAGCTGCTGGGCAGGCTGAGGCCAGCAGCAGTGGGCGTTGTCGCGCGAGCTGGGCCAACGCCGCAGCCGCGGGCGGCCCTGGCCGAGTCGAGGTCGGCTGCTACTATTTTCTTTTCATTTTGTTTTTGGTTTATTTGTCCAGTTTTGGGGCAAATGTCAAATAGTTTTTCTATGCAAATTTTTCCAACGAAAATTTTGCTTAGAAAGTAGCAAAGTAAACAGAAAAAGTTTCTGAAAATGAAAATAGAAAATTTTCAAAAAAAGAAATGTTCATGAATTTTTATAAAGAAAATAATAAAGTTCATGAATTTTTATTCGGTCAAAGAAAAGTTTTTGTAAAGAATAAAAAGTTCGTGAATTTTTTATACATGTTTTTCCGCTGAAATAAAAATAAAAGTGCTCTTTTAAAAGTGAATAGAACTAAAGTAAACGATTGAAGTGTTGCTTCTCTAATGCATTTTTTGAACCAACCGGGTAAAATTGCTTAGAGAGTAAAAGTGTACAGAATTGTTTTTGAATAGAATATTGTAAAGTTTTCACTGCAAAGTAAAAGTTTTATCCTCCAATTAAATTGGAACCAACGGGAAAATTTAATTGGAAGAAATGTTCTTAGCAATGTTTTTCCCCTGTGAGTGAAATAAGATGCAGATAGTTTCCGCTATGACAAAATAAAAATATTTATTTTAAAGTTAAAATATGGTATTGTTATTTTCTGAGCAACGTTGATGATAACCATGCTATAATTCTATGATTCTTATGTTCAAAGTTTAAATCTGTGATAAATTTTGTATCAAAGTGATCAATTTTCAGAGAACGAATAAAGATCAAGAAATGCTCTTGAACTAGAGAAATGTATATTTCTTATTCCCGCTGAAATAAAGTTGATGATGATGATTAATTCTTAACAAAGTTGTTTAATAGAAATACTATCATCACATTTTTTATGAGTTATATGCATTATTTCCATTTCCACCCAACGGTGATATGGAATTAATGTAAAAGGATGATGTTTATTCTAATTCTGCCACAACGATGATTTAGAATATAAAAGAAAGTTTCAAAAGTTTAACGTGCATTTCTTTTAACCAGACCAACATAGGGTTATTTTTATGCCCATTATTGTTGATTATTGGCTAAGTTTTCTCAGACTAAAAATTTTCCATGCTTTCATTCGTGAAAGCGAATGGCTGGGTACTTGTGACCCAAAAGATGACCAAGAAAGGTCATAACGTGAGGGAGTATGTTCTCTCTAAAGAATGGCATCAAAAGAAGAAGAGATAGATCATTGAGAGTCTTGGTTGATGAATGTCTTTCATGTACTCTCTATGAAGAAGATTTTTCTGTCAACATGATTTGAGATGAAACAAGCAACATGCGTGTTTAATTTGACCAATGTCGGATCAAGCATGTGTATCAAAGAGCATTCGGATTTATTCCTTAATTTGATGATTGAATATGCAGTCAAAAGAGCCAATTCTGGCATTTATGTTTCCTTACAGGGAATTACCCGCATGGCATGAAAAGATGATTATGATAAAACATGCATGGCGGGAAAAGTCTGGGAAAATACCTGTGTAACGGGGTAAAGCTGACATAATATTATGTCAAAAATCCCGTATGGCGGGAGAAATTTTGGCAAGAGAAAGATATGATAACTCATGTGCTTTTAATGTATCCCACTCTGGGAGAAAAGAATGGAGTAGCTGAAAAGCGCAACCGTACACTTATGGATATGGTGCGCAACATGATGAGTTATTCCAACTTGCCATTGGGATTATGGATGGAGGCGCTTGAAACTGCCATTCACATCCTCAATAGAGTACCAAGCAAGTCGGTGCCCAAAACACCGTACGAGCTATGGACAGGAAGGGTGCCCTCCCTACAACACTTCAGGGTGTGGGGGTGCCCTGCTGAGGCCAAAATGTTTAATCCAAACATTGCAAAGTTAGATTCCAAAACAGTGAGTTGCCACTTCATTGTCTATCCAGACAGATCAAAGGGTTTTCGTTTCTACTGCCCAGACAGATATACAAAGTTTGTAGAAACGAGACATGCAGTCTTCTTAAAGGAAGAAATGATGAGGGGGAGCTTGGTAGCTCGGAAAATTGATCTTAAGGAGAAGAGGGTGCATATGCACCTAATCCGATGATTCAGGAGCCATTTTTCTCACTACCAGTTGCAACTCCACCCATGACAACTGCGAGAGTAGACCCGGAACCTGTCCGTCAGGAGCCGACTGAACCCATTGTTGAGCATGAAAGGGAGGTGCAGCAACAAATTTTACAAGAAGTGCCAAAAGTTGAGGCACAGAATGTGCCAGAAACTGAGGCCCATAGAAGGTCTACAAGACCAAGAAAGTCAGCTATTTCTACTGACTTTAAAGTTTATAACACAAAAATGGTTCATATGGAAAAAGATACCACCTCATATGAAGAAGCCATGAGAAGCCCTCATTCATCTAAGTGGGTGAAGGCAATGGAAGACAAGATGAAATCGATGAGCTCCAAAGATGTTTGGGACTTAGAGAAAATTCCTAAAGGAGCCAAAAAAAAGTAGGCTGCAAATGGGTCTACAAAATTAAGTATGACTCTAAAGGGAATGTAGAAAAGTATAAAGCACGACTCATGGCAAAAGGATTTACACAAAGAGAAGGGATAGATTACAATGAGACATTCTCTCCAGTCTCATGTAAGGATTCCTTCAAAATCATAATGGCATTAGTTGCTCATTTTGATTTAGAGTTACATCAAATGGACGTAAAGACGACATTTCTAGCATTTCTCAACAGGGATTTAAAAGAAAATATCTACATGAAACAACCCAAGGGTTTTATCATGGAAGGCAAGGAAAATATGGGATGTCGCCTGAAGAAATCCATTTATGGATTAAAGCAAGCCTCTAGACAGTGGTATCTAAAGTTTAATCAAAAGATTAAAAGTTTTGGATTTAAAGAAAATATTGAGGATAACTGCATTTATGCAAAGTTTAAAAATGGGAAATATATTTTCCTGATCTTGTATGTGGATGATATCATGCTTGCTAGCAGTGATGTTAAGTCTACTATAAGAAACTATCCTCAAATTTTGACATAACAGATCTTGGTGAAGCATCATATGTTTTGGGCATAGAAATTCACCGAGATAGGAACAATGGAGTCTTAGGACTATCACAGAAAGCATATTTAGAAAAGGTTCTTAAAAGTATAATATGCATGCGAGTAAAGCCACACCTGCTCCTATAGTCAAGGGTGATAGTTTTGGAAAATTCCAATGTCCCAAGAACTAGTATGAGATCGATCAAATGAAAGTAGTACCATATGCTTCGGCAGTTGGCAGCTTACAGTATGCACAAGTGTGCACTCGCCCTAACTTAGCTTTTATCACTGGGGTAGTCGGTGGATATCAAGCGAATCTAGGCATGGAGCACTGGAAGATGGTAAATAAAGCATTGCGTTATGCGCAAGGCACGAAGGACTACATGCTAATATATAGGAGAAGTGATTCCCTAGAGATAAAAGGGTATTCAGATGCAGATTTTGCGGGGGACAGAGATAATAGAAAATCCACGTCAAGATACATATTCACTCTCGCTGGGGGAGCTATTTCGTGGAAAAGCTCCAAGCAGTCGATAGTTGCATCATCCATGATGTATGCAGAAATTTACAGCATGCTTCGAGGCCACGGGGCAGGCGATATGGCTAAAGAAATTTGTACCTGACTTGAAAGTGGTAGATTGTATTCACAAACCACTAAAGATGTACTGTGACAACCAGCCCGCAGTATCCTATGCTCACAACAACAAGTCGAGTAATGCTGCCAACACAGTAGAGATAAGGTATTATATTGTGAAAGATAAAATCCAGGATCAAACTGTAAGTCTCGAGCATATAAGGACAAAAGATATGCTTGCGGATCCGCTAACGAAAGGCTTACCACCCAATGTGTTCAAGGAACACTTAGTCGGCATGGGTTTAAGGGAAAGCCTTATGATTCCTGGATAGGCCCAAAAGGAACAGAATTTCTTTATGAAGAAAACGTATGTTGTAGCTGAATGATTCTATCGGCAATTGAGCTGTGACGATGAAACATGCTCTATGTACCAATATGTGATGAAACAAATAAACTAGAAAGTATAAGCTTAAAAGTAAAGTTGAGATAAGGGGGAGAATGTTAGGTTGATCTCTCTCCCGTTCGAACCCAACGGGTCGAACGGGCCCCTGACTCGCGCCCTGATAGGGGGCGCCCAACCAAACCATGGTTGGTGGGCCCCGGTGACCTGCGCTATATAAACAGAGGTGGGGGCCGGGACATGACTTACAAGGTTAATCGCTGCCACAATCCCTACCTACAATCCCTACCGATCTAGGGTTAGCGCGATGCTCACAGAAAGCACACCACCGCCGCCATCTCTCTGCCATCACCGGCCCCTACTTCACCATGGCCGGCGCTGGATCGAGCTCATCTGGACAAGCAGAAGGTAGGTCTACCGGAATACCTAAGCCTACACGATCCAGAGGATCTATCAGAATTCTCTGCCAAAATCGATTAATGTTTCTTGGTGCGTCAATTGCAGGGGAACTTTATGAACTACGGCGGCGGGGGCAGCTATGACACTTGTATCGTGAGGTATTCACTCTCCTATTCAACTAACAGACTGCATCATGTGCAGCTGTAAATGGCAATGGTGATATGAATTGTTACTGAGATCAGAGTGTGATGCTCTGAAACCTTGTACACAGATAATTGATGGAAAGGAGCTCCTGAATGAAAGGACATACACTGAGAAAGGTATGCATCAATTCATCCAATCCACCTCTTGGCGGACCAATGCTAAGTTGGCGATTAGGCATAGTACACATGGTTTGATTGATTGAGAAATTAAGTGGCATTAATTTCCTTATGCTTGCTGGCGGTGGCGGCAGTCTACTCCAGCGGCCGGCATGTATGCAGAACCTGACGGTCAGAATCTTTCTTACCGCTTGCTCGATCGCCGGTTAATCGAACCGTGGAGAAGAAACATTTGTGCCCCAGTTGGTCCACAGGTGCATTACAAAGGGGATCATGTGATATTTGTGATGTTCTCGCACTAACTGGATGCAAGTGACATGTGTTCTTAAACTTTTAAATTTCTCTTATCTCAGGTTTGATCTTCTAATTGAATGGGTGGAATTCACACACTTGGATGGAAGGATTTGTGATGTGCTTAGATCGATAACCTAATTAAGCAATACATGTTTATATTTTTTTAGAAATGCACATTTAAGTTTGGTTAGTATCTCTTCACCTGCTCGACGAAGCTTGGATTTGCCTTCTTGTGTGCTTTTAACAGGAATATTGTAATTACTAATTATTCCAACCGGCAGCAGCGTTCTAGATGATCCAGGTGTGATTCCTCATATTAAGTTGATCCAGCAACACTCTAGATGGTTTCCCCAAAGATGATGCCTCCTCGAGGTCCACTTTTCCGCCGCCCCCAGATCTTGTATAGTATGAAAATCCTATGAATAAATCTAAAGTTTACTATTTGATGCTTATATTTGTTGGTGCAGTAGTCCTTTTTGCAGGTCCACTCCGGGAGGATTTTGCTCAAGTCTTCCATTTAGTCGAATAATTTGTCAATACTTCTCTGAATACATATGATGCTTAATATTAAATGTACTGGTGGATCTAATTACGACTTCCGAGTACATAATGTTTAACATGTAACCATTCATAATCTTTAAATGGTTAAGTAAGGCAAGAGCTTCTGATTAACCAAATTGATTTATATATCATAAAGATCCTAACAAAGAAAATGTTGATTCTACTTCTGTCATCATATGAACATTTAGCCTACATTCAAACTATAGATTTGTTAGGAGATAATTCCTCAGTCGACAATGACAAACTAGATAGATATCTATTGTACCAGTAGAGCGTGAATGTATGACGCCAAACACCTTTGACCCTTCTCCGTTACTCCTCCATTCCATAATTCTTGTCGTGATTTTAGTTCAGGTTTGATCTAAACCTGAAAAAATTATGGAACGGAGGGAGTACTAGATAGTTGCATACGTTTATCTCTGGTAGCTATGAAAGATATGATTGGCACACCTCGACAAACCACCGTATATCTCTAAGCCATATCCGTACTACCTGCACCTAATAAAATATTATATACATGAAGATACTATATCTTGTTGATGATTCTCATAATAGACTATACTAACACGTAAGTTGGTTGCGACACCATGAATTTATCTTCAAAAAGCTATGAACTACGGTATAAAGATTAAGATCTCTATACCCCAGGGAAAATGCAATGAATTTTTATCTACTCAAGAATATGAAGTTCTTATACCACTCTAGAATATGACCAGCAAAGGGGGTCCTTTTAGACTTCTTAAATGCAGCAGCAGCATAAAGCATCGATAATCTAATTAAGCAATACGTGTTTATTTACTCAAGCATATGAAGTTCTTATACCACTCTAGAATATGACCAACAAAGGGGGTCCTTTTAGACTTCTTAAATACAGCAACAACATAAAGCATGACAAGGTGTTACCTCTTGCAGATCTTCGTACTTTTGCTCTCCCATACTGCTGATCAATACTACTCGTAACATGAATTGCAGTTGTTTTGTTCAGGTAGTGAGGCTATTTTCCTGGTGCTTAGACTCTATGCATGTTGTATCCAGTTGAGAATATTTAGTAGTTGTTTTGTTCAGGTAGTGAGGCTATTTTCCTGGTGCTTAGACTCTATGCATGTTGTATCCAGTTGAGAATATTTAGTAGTGGGCAGAATTTGTGTTGAGGCGAAATTTCTTTCGAGGTGTCCATTCTCTTGATTAACGCAGGCATGTTTTGGGAGGGGCATCTGTGGACAAAGAACCCTTTTCTGTAGTTCAAATTTGACTTAAATACTAATACTTTACCAAGAAATACCATCCCAAAGGATAGGCACTGAATGTGTTCTTGAATTGTTTCACAGGCTGAGAACGTCTTCAGCCAAGTTTTATACTTCAACCGTACTGTGAAATATGTGGGAGAACCATGACTCACTTTGAGTCAACCATTGCTGTAACACCCATGATGCGGCTATATCTCTCACGTGTCAGCACGACTTAGAGGCATAACCGCATGGTAGGCATGTCGCAAGAGGGGTAACATTTACACATCCCATGTACTGAATAAGAAAGGGATAAAGAGTTGGCTTACAATCGCCACTTCACACAATACATAAATGTATCATACATCATTCAGAATACAATCAAGGTCCGACTATGGAACCAAATAAAGAAAGACAACCCCAAATGCTAGATCCCCGATCGCCCCAACTAGACTCCTCTACTGATCATCCGGAAAAGAAACATAGTAACGGCCCGAATCCTCGTCGAACTCCCACTTGAATTCGATAGCGTCCCCTACACTGGCATCATCAGCACTTGTATCTGTTTGGAAGTATCTGTGAGTCACGGGGACTCAGCAATCTCACACCCTCGCGATCAAAACTATTTAAGCTTAAAGGTAGGAAAGGGGTAGTGAGGTGGAGCTGCAGCAAGCACTAGCATATGTGGTGGCTAACTTACGCAAAAGAGAGCAAGAAGAGAAGCAAAGCACGGTCGAGAAGCTAATAATGATCAAGAAGTGATCCTGAGGCTACTTACGTTCAAGCATAACACGAGACCGTGTTCTCTTCCCGGACTCCGCCGAAAAGAGACCATCACGGCTACAGACGTAGTTGATTCATTCTAATTAAGTTATGTGTCAAGTTCTCTACAACCGGACATTAACAAATTCCCATCTGCCCATAACTGCGGGCACGGCTTTCGAAAGTTCAAAACCCTGCAGGGGTGTCCCAACTTAGCCCATCACAAGTTCTCACGGTCAACGAAGGATATTCCTTCTCCCGGGAAGACCCGATCAGTCTCGGAATCCCGGTAACAAGACATTTGGACAATGGTAAAACAAGACCAGCAAAGCCGCCCGATGTGCCGACAAATCCCGATAGGAGTCACACGTATCTCGTTCTCAGGGCACACCAGATAGGTCAAGCTACGAGTAAAACCAACCCTCAAGTTGCCCCGAGGTGGCCCCGCAGGCTGCCCGTTTCGGACCAACACTCAGAGGAGCATTGGTCCGGGGGGTTTAAAATAAAGATGACCCTTGAGTCTGCAGAACCCAAGGGAAAAAGGCTTAGGTGGCAAATGGTAAAACCAAGGTTGGGCCTTGCTGGAGGAGTTTTATTCAAGGAGAACTGTCAAGGGGTTCCCATAACACCCAACCGCGTAAGGAACACAAAATCAAGGAACATAACACCGGTATGACGGAAACTAGGGCGGCAAGAGTGGAACAAAACACCAGGCATAAGGCCGAGCCTTCCACCCTTTACCAAGTATATAGATGCATTAAAGTAAACAAGGTATAATAATGATATCCCAACAATAACCATGTTCCAACATAGAACAAACTTCATCTCCACCTGCAACTAGCAATGCTATAAGAGGGGCTGAGCAAAGTGGTAACATAGCCAAACAACGGTTTGCTAGGAAAAGGTGGGTTAGAGGCTTAACATGTCAATATGGGAGGCACGTTATAGCAAGTGGTAGGTATTGCGGCATAGCAATAGAGCGAACAACTAGCAAGCAAAGATAGAAGTGATTTCGAGGGTATGGTCATCTTGCCTGCAAAATTCTCAGAGTTGACGAAAGCTTGATCCTCGTTAGTGTACTCAACGGGTTCCTCGATCATGTACTCGTCTCCCGAATCTACCCAAAGCAAGAACACAAGCAAAGGAAACAACAATCAACCACGGTGCAATGCGCAAGCAACATGATGCAAAACATGACATGATATGCGGGATGTGATATGCAATGCATATGCGTGCTCCGGAAGGGAAAGATTGAACCAGGCATCAACTTGGCAAACCAAGTGTGCTGCTGGAAAGATGAGATAATTTCGGTCAAAATCGATATAAAGATCACCGAAATTGGATGCACGGTTTGCAAATGGCAAGCAAAACAAGAATGGCACAATTCTGCGATTAACAGCACGATGCCATCTAGAATGCAAGAAGAAACTAAGCTACTGCACCCCAACATATCAACAAAGCATATGGCAGTGAACTACTCGAGATGCTTGACAAAACATGAACACTGAGCTATGGCTAAAACACACTAGAACAGGTTCAAACAAGCATGGCAAAAGTGCAAAAGATATCAGCTTCACAGACTTAGTGAAAATACTAACATGCCAGAAATTAACATCAGGAAGCCAGGTTTAGAGCAAGCAAACAACATGCTACAGGAACAGATCATAGCAAACAAAGGCATGGCATGAATCTACTCAAAGCATAGAACAAAAGTCCCTTACTGACCATGAGCCAAAAAGGCACACAAGATATGATGGCATCCAAGTAAACATAGCAAGTTCCGTTAACAGATTCAGACTTAGCAGAAAACTGGGCATGGCATAAACAGAATTATGAAGGCATCTTTGCGAGCTTGATTCACTCACCACAAGGCATTGCATAACAATACAAGCATACTACCAGCAAGAAGACATGTTCATGAAGCTAAACATGGTAAAAGCAAGTTCATAGCATGCATGGATCAACTACAACAACCATGGCAAAATTGATTAACATGTAAACAATCTGCCAGGAATATTTTATAGCAAAAGTAGAGCAAGATTAAGACATGCTAGGGCACTCCATAATTGCAAACAGGGGCATGGATGGATAGAGCATAACCATATGTCCAAATCATCCTTACTGAAGCTAGCCAAAACAAGCATGGATCTCACTGTAGCATCTAGTTTACATGGCATAAAAATAACAGCAGATCAAGGACTTAGCAAAATCCTAAGTCCCTGAAATTAGCAATATCATGAAGGCTACTTTTGCATGCTTGTGCCAGTCACCACAAAGATCAAAAAATACATGGAAAACACCCCTGTAAAGATGGCATGGCATAAATCAAAATACATGTAGAGCTCATGCCCATATGCAGCACATAACAAATTTAGCAAAAATGACAAATCCTCATAGTCTAATAAGAATCAACACCTAACAATTTATAGCACTCTTGCATCCACGATTTGGGCATCAAGATGGACTCAAACAAGCATATCACAATGGAACAAAATGAAAAGCACATCATGATGAACATTTTGATATATTACACGCACAAAACAGAGCAGCACACATGAAGTCATGGCATGGTGAACAGGGCCAGAAAATGTTACAAGGAAAGGAGTTAGACGAAAATTACCCTCTCAAAAATAGATCTAGGGTTTGTCGCGAAGAACGAGGATGGCCGGAGTAGTTCGCCGGAGAGGAAGGAGAGGCGGTGGCCGGAGGTTGCGGGGAGCTCGCTGGAGCTCCGGGGTCGCCTGATCCGGGACGAGGTAGGGCGACGACGGGGAGGCGCGGGGCAGCGCGAGCAACGAGACGGTGGAGGAGCGGCGAGGCGGCGGATGTTAGTGGAGGCGGCGGACGTCGGTGGAGGCAGCGGACGTCGGTGGAGGCGGCGGCTCCCGGGCGCGGTCGTCAGCGAGGGCAGGCTGCGGCAGCGTGGTGAAGCCGCGACGGCGTCGGGCAGCAAGGAGGAGGCGCGGGCGCGCGGCGGACGAGGCATACGTGGGGCAGCAGCGGATGGGCTCGGCGGGAGGAGGCGCAGGCGCGCGGCGGACGAGGCATACGCGGGGCGGCGACGGATGGGCTCGGCGGGCCCGCCTCGGGTTCGCGGGCCGACGACGGCGACGGTGGTCTGCCACGTGGCAGGATCCGGTAGGTGCAGGCACGGTGGTGGACGCGTCCGGCGGACGCGGACGTGTCCGACGGCGCGGGATGAGCGGAGCTAGGGTTTTGGACCCGAATTTGGACGGGAGGACATATTTATACCTAGAAGGAGGTGGGAATGTCCAAATGAGGTGTAGTTTTCGACCACACGACCGTGATCCGACGGCGGAGGACATGTGAGTGGTTTGGATGGGTTATAGGGCCATTTTAGAGGGGTGTTGGGCTGCAGCACACACGAGGCCTTTACGGTTCCCCGGGTAACCGTTGGAGTATCAAACGGACTCCAAATGACATGAAATTTGACAGGCGGTCTACCAGTGGTGTACCAAGGCCACTTGGCATATCTCGGTCCATTCCGAGAATGTTTAACACCCGCTCACGAAAAGAGACAAAAGGGGGCGCCAGAGGACGTAGGAGTGTCGGATTGCAAAACGGACAACGGGGAAAATGTTCGGATGCATGAGACGAACACGAATGCAAATGAGATGCACATGATGACATGATATGAAATGCATGACATGAACAAAATGCAAAGCGAAGACAAAAACCCAACCATGAAGGGAAAACTCATAATTTAAAGCCCAAAATGGCAGAGACGGAGTTACAAATATGGTAAGTTACATCCGGGGTGTTACAATTGCCTTCTCTTCAGTGCATATTTAAGTTCTTTTCATTTTTCAAGTCTTTACTAGTGTTTCCATGATAACAATTTCTATCTTCCACCTTCGAATATAGAGTCTGATTTGTGTTTATAAGTGTAAAAAAGTTCGCTACCTTTTTGCTAGGTGCGGGCTGCTATCAAAGTTAAGGCCTCGGTCATCATTTGCTTCACCTCATTTTGAAGTGCGACAAGGTAGAATGAAAATAGTATTGCTTCGCGTAGGCTTATAGTTTAATGCAAATTAATTCATACACTATCTGTCATATCCGGTATGTATGGTATCTACAGGAGAACTGCCAAGTACAAGCCCACCATGCCTAATACTTTTGTTGTCATTCCTCGTCTAAAACCAAACCAATTGATGAATTGAAGTAGATGGCGCATCCAAAGTATGTGAACAACCATTTTCTTCGTAATCTTTTTGGTTCTTCCATATGTAGTTTATATAGCTAATGATTCAAAACTAGCATGTTGATCTTCAACTTTTGAAAGAACTTTAGGCTAAAGTTTTTGTGTAATACTAAGCCTAACATCAAACCATGTTGACCAATTATGCAAGCATTTGCCTTATAATATGATAGAAAAAGGTACTTCGTTTAGCAATTAACCTTTATCATTTTCTGACAAAATACACTTTATTGTTTGTGTTGATAGAACATCCTTGCGGCGGCTGCACATGGTTCCACTCTAGGCTTGCCACCGCAGGTGGTGTGTCTCGCTTAGTTAGTTAGTTACTGAATTGTTTTTGATCGATTCTCCATGTCTGGTTGAGATCAATGTGAATTAATTGATTTTGATCTTTGTTGCAGGGGGTCTAGAATGTGAAGAACCTACAAGGTGGCTACCTCCTTGCTCAAGAGCGAAAATTACATGCAACCAGCAACCGCTAATCAACCATCAACAAATTAATATATCTATCAGCCATTTTATTATGAAGAAGATTTAGTCAGCTAGGTTCAGAGATGAGGTTAAACTGAAAGTGATTCTTTCTACTTCTCCAAAAAGATAATTCCGCTGGAGAACATAGTTGAGTTGCGCCATGCAATAGGATATTAGTGTAGTTCACAAAGGTTTCAGCAATAAATTATGTCTTAAATCATCATTAACATGACATGTGATTGTATCTTGCACTAATTCCAGCTGCTAAGTTCTCTAAATATTAAAGAAAATATTCTAAGTGGTATGTTCTCAAAACTAATGCGTGCTGGAAATAGATGTTCACTAGCATGATTCCTGATTTAATCTTCAATTTTTTTTAAAGTGAGTGAGGGTGTGTGCTGGAAATAGATGTTCATCTTATTGAGTTATATTTTCGCGAATATGCAAAGCATGCGTATTTTTTCATTGATAGAAGAAGAGAGAATGAGTACAAGTGAGGTACAACACATGCAGGAACGCAAGGTGTGAACATGGTGCCCAAAATAGAAAAAGAAGAGAGATAAGGTGCTTGGCCCGAACAAGCAAACAACACAGCTAAGCCCACTAACTAGAGAAGTAGTCCAAACCAGGTAAAGTCAGAAAACCACGAATTCACCACCGGCGACACCGCGAGCACGCAAGACGACACCTTCAAGAAGGAAAACAACATCGCGACGCCATTGTCGTCCGATCTCGAGGATGGGCGCGGGGAGAGGCCATGACAACACCTCCAGGGAGGAGACGGCACTCGCGAGTGTCGCCGTTGCCAACATCGACAAGCCGAGTAGGGATTTCTCCATGGCCTATGTCTGAGCAATCCCAAAGCCAAAGCCACCGGATCGGAACCGGGAGTCGAAAGCCACATGTAGGTTGAAGAACCACCACCACCAGAGGGGAGCCGCGTTGGACACGCGAACCTTGGGCATGACAAGGGGTGGGGCAGCAAGGTGTCCGGGGTTGGGGAGTCGGTTGGGCAAAAGGGGGCCGATGCAGGGAACACGACGGCGATCGACGACGCCGACAAGCCACGAACTGGAGGAGACACAGATCCGGGCTGCTGGGGCCAAAGCCGTCAGGACACTGGAATACGCAGGTCGAGGGCCGCCGGGTCCGGAGCTACACCAGCGAGGGTTCCAACGCAAGGGCATGAGCTGAAGGAAATATGCCCTAGAGGCAATAATAAAGTTATTATTTATTTCCTTATATCATGATAAATGTTTATTATTCATGCTAGAATTGTATTAAACCGGAAACATAATACATGTGTGAATACATAGACAAACAGAGTGTCACTAGTATGCCTCTACTTGACTAGCTCATTGATCAAAGATGGTTATGTTTCCTAACCATAGACATGAGTTGTCATTTGATTAACGGGATCACATCATTAGGAGAATGATGTGATTGACTTGACCCATTGTGTTAGCATAGCACTTGATCGTTTAGTTTGTTGTTGTTGCTTTCTTCATGACTTATACATGTTCCTATGACTATGAGATTATGCAACTCCCGTTTACCGGAGGAACACTTTGTGTGCTACCAAACGTCACAACGTAACTGGGTGATTATAAAGGTGCTCTACAGGTGTCTCCGAAGGTACTTGTTGGGTTGGCGTATTTCGAGATTAGGATTTGTCACTCCGATTGTCGGAGAGGTATCTCTGGGCCCTCTCGGTAATGCACATCACTTAAGCCTTGTAAGCATTGCAACTAATGAGTTAGTTGCAGGATGATGTATTACGAAACGAGTAAAGAGACTTGCTGATAACGAGATTGAACTAGGTATTGAGATACCGACGATCGAATCTCGGGCAAGTAACATACCGATGACAAAGGGAACAACGTATGCTGTTATGCAGTCTGACCGATAAAGATCTTCGTAGAATATGTGGGAGCCAATATGAGCATCCAGGTTCCGCTATTGGTTATTAACCGGAGACCTGTCTCGGTCATGTCTACATTGTTCTCCAACCCGTAGGGTCCGCACGCTTAAGGTTTCGATGACAGTTATATTATGAGTTTATGAGTTTTGATGTACCGAAGGAGTTCGGAGTCCCGGATGAGATCGGGGACATGACAAGGAGTCTCGAAATGGTCGAGACGTAAAGATCGATATATTGGACGACTATATTCGGACATCGGAAAGGTTTCGAGTGATTTGGGTATTTTTTGGAGTACCGGAGAGTTACGGGAATTCGCCGGGGAGTATATGGGCCTTATTGGGCCATACGGGAATAGAGGAGAGAGGCCAAAAGGAAGGAGGCGCCCCCCTCTGGTCCGAATTGGACAAGGGGTGCAGCCCACTTTTCCTTGTTCCTCTCCCCCTCTTTCCTTCTCTCCTACTCCAACAAGGGGAGGAGTCCTACTCCCGGTGGGAGTAGGACTCCCCCCTTGGCGCGCCCTCCTCCTAGGCCAGCCGCCTCCCTCCCTTGCTCCTTTATATACGGGGGCAGGGGCACCCCATAGACACAACAATTGATCATTGATCTCTTAGCCGTGTGCGTGCCCCCCTCCACCATAATCCTCAATAATATTGTAGCGGTGCTTAGGCGAAGCCCTGCGACAGTAGAACATCAAGATCGTCACCATGCCGTCGTGCTAACGGAACTCTTCCCCGACATTCTACTGGATCGGAGTCCAGGGATCATCATCGTGTTGAACGTGTGCTAGAACTCGGAGGTGCCGTAGTTTCAGTGCTTGATCGGTCGGGCCGTGAAGACGTACGACTACATCAACCGCGTTGTTATAATGCTTCTGCTTCCGGTCTACAAGGGTACGTAGACAACACTCTCCCCTCTCGTTGCTATGCATAACCATGATCTTGCGTGTGCGTAGGAAGTTTTTTGAAATTACTACGTTCCCCAACAGTGGCATCCGAGCCAGGTTTTATGCGTTGATGTTATATGCACGAGTAGAACACAAGTGAGTTGTGGGCGATATAAGTCATACTGCTTACCAACATGTCATACTTTGGTTCGACGGTATTGTTGGATGAAGCGGCCCGGACCGACATTACACGTACGCTTACGCGAGACTGGTTCTACCGACGTGCTTTGCACACAGGTGGCTGTCGGGTGTTAGTTTCTCCAACTTTAGTCGAACTGAGTGTGGCTACGCCCAGTCCTTGCGAAGGTTAAAACAGCACCAACTTGACAAACTATCGTTGTGGTTTTGATGCGTAGGTAAGAACGGTTCTTGCTAAAGCCCGTAGCAGCCACGTAAAACTTGCAACAACAAAGTAGAGGACGTCTAACTTATTTTTGCAGGGCATGTTGTGATGTGATATGGTCAAGACATGATGCTAAATTTTATTGTATGAGATGATCATGTTTTGTAACCGAGTTATCGGCAACTGGCAGGAGCCATATGGTTGTCGCTTTATTGTATGCAATGCAATCGCACTGTAATGCTTTACTTTATCACTAAGTGGTAGCGATAGTCGTGGAAGCATAAGATTGGCGAGACGACAACGATGCTACGATGGAGATCAAGGTGTCGCGCCGGTGACAATGGTGATCATGACGGTACTTCAGAGATGGAGATCACAAGTACAAGATGATGATGGCCATATCATATCACTTATATTGATTGCATGTGATGTTTATATTTTATGCATCTTATCTTGCTTTGATTGACGGTAGCATTATAAGATGATCTCTCACTAAATTTCAAGATAAAAGTGTTCTCCCTGAGTATGCACCGTTGCCAAAGTTCGTCGTGCCCAGACACCACGTGATGATCGGGTGTGATAAGCTCTACGTCCATCTACAACGGGTGCAAGCCAGTTTTGCACACGCAGAATACTCAGGTTAAACTTGACGAGCCTAGCATATGCACATATGGCCTCGGAACACTGAGACCGAAATGTCGAGCGTGAATCATATAGTAGATATTATCAACATATTCATGTTCACCATTGAAAGCTACTCCATTTCACGTGATGATCGGTTATGGTTTAGTTGATTTGGATCACGTGATCACTTAGAAGATTAGAGGGATGTCTTTCTAAGTGGGAGTTCTTAAGTAATATGATTAATTGAACTTTAATTTATCATGAACTTAGTCCTGTTAGTATTAGCATATCTATGTTATAGATCAATAGCTCGCGATGTTGCTCCCCATTTAATTTTTATATGTTCCTAGAGAAAACTAAGTTGAAAGATGTTAGTAGCAATGATGCGGATTGGATCCGTGATCTGAGGTTTATCCTCATTGTTGCACAGAAGAATTATGTCCTTAATGCACCGCTAGGTGACAGACCTATTGCAGGAGCAGATGCAGACGTCATGAACGTTTGGCTAGCTCAATATGATGACTACTCGATAGTTTAGTGCGCCATGCTTAAACGGCTTAGAATCGGTACTTCAAAGACGTTTTGAACGTCATGGACCATATGAGATGTTCCAGGAGTTGAAGTTAATATTTCTAGCAAATACCTGAGTTGAGAGATATGAAGTCTCCAACAAGTTCTATAGCTAAAAGATGGAGGAGAATGGCTCAAGCAGTGAGCATGTGCTCAGATTGTCTGGGTACTACAATCGCTTGAATCAAGTGGGAGTTAATCTTCCAAATAAGATAGTGATTGACAGAGTTCTCTAGTCACCATCACCAAGTTGCTAGAACTTCGTGATGAACTATAATATGCAGGGGATGACGGAAACGATTCCCAAGCTCTTCGTGATGCTGAAATGGACGAAGGTAGAAATCAAGAAAATCATCAAATGTTGATGATTGACAAGACCACTAGTTTCAAGAAAAGGGCAAAGAGAAGAAGGGGAACTTCAAGAAGAACGGCAAGCAAGTTGCTGCTCAAGTGAAGAAGCACAAGTCTGGACGTAAGCCTGAGACTAAGTGCTTTTACTACAAAGGGACTGGTCACTAGAAGCGGAACTGCCCCAAGTATTTAGTGGATAAGAAGGATGGCAAAGTGAACAAAGGTATATTGGATATACATGTTATTGATGTGTACTTTACTAGTGTTTGTAGCAACCCCTTGGTATTTGATACTGGTTCAGTTGCTAAGAGCAGTAACTCGAAACAGGAGATGCAGAGTGAACAGAGACTAGTTAAGGGTGAAGTGATGATGTGTGTTGGAAGTGGTTCCAAGATTGATATGATCATCATCACACACTCCCTATACTTTCGGGATTAGTATTGAACCTAAGTAAGTGTTATTTGGTGTTTGCGTTGAGCATGAATATGATTTGATCATCTTTATTGCAATACGGCTATTCATTTAAGTAAGAGAATAAATTGTTGTTCTGTTTACATGAATACAACCTTATATGGTTACACACCCGATGAAAATGGTTCGTTGGATCTCAATAGTAGTGATACACATATTCATAATATTGAAACCAAAATATGCAAAGTTAATAATGATAGTGCAACTTATTTGTGGCACTACCGTTTAGGTCATATTGGTGTAAAGCGCATGAAGAAACTCCATGCTGATGGACTTTTGGAATCACTTGATGCTTGCGAACCATGCCTCATGGGCAAGATGACTAAGACTCCATTCTCTGGAATAATGGAGCGAGCAACAGATTTGTTGGAAATCATACATACCGATGTATGTGGTCCGATGAATATTGAGGCTCACGGAAGGTATCATTATTTTCAGATCTTCACAGATGATTTGAGCAGATATGAGTATATCTACTTGATGAAACAAGTCTGAAATATTTGAAAAGTTCAAAGAATTTCAGAGTGAAGTGGAGAATCATCGTAAAAAAGATAAAAGTTTCTACGATATGATCGCAGAAGTAAAATATTTGAGTTACGAGTTTGGTCTTTAGTTAAAACAATGTGAAATAGTTTCACTACTCATGCCACCTGGAACACTACAGTGTAATGGTGTGTCTGAACGTCGTAACCGTGCTTTATTAGATATGGTGCAATCTATGATGTCTCTTACCGATTACCACTAGCGTTTTGGGGTTATGCATTAGAGACAGCTACATTCACATTAAATAGGGCACCATCTAAATCCGTTGAGACGACACCGTATGAATTGTGGTTTGGCAAGAAACCTAAGCTGTTGTTTCTTAAAGTTTGGGGTTGCGATGCTTATGTGAAAAGTTTCATCCTGATAAGCTCAAACCCAAATCGGAAAAGTGCGTCTTCATAGGATACCCAAAAGTTACTGTTGGGTACACCTTCTAGCACAGATCCGAAGGCAAGATATTCGTTGCTAAGAATGGATCCTTTCTAGAGAAGGAGTTTCTCTCGAAAAAAGTGAGTGGGAGGAAAGTAGAACTTGATGAGGTAACTATATCTGCTCCCTTATTGGAAAGTAGTTCATCACAGAAATCTATTCCTATGACTCCTACACCAATTAGTGAGGAAGCTAATGATGATGATCATGTAACTTCAGATCAAGTTACTACCGAACCTCGTAGGTCAACCAGAATGAAATTCGCACCAGCGTGGTATGATAATTCAGTTCTGGAGGTCATGTTACTTGACCATGACGAACCTACGAACTATGAGGAAGCGATGATGAGCCCAGATTCCGCAAAATGGCTTGAGGCCATGAAATCTGAGATGGGATCCATGTATGAGAAGAAAAGTGTGGAGTTTGGTTGACTTGCCCGGTGATCGGCAAGCCATAGAAAATAAATGGATCTTCAAGAGGAAGACGGACGCTGATAGTAGTGTTACTATCTACAAAGCTAGACTTGTCGGAAAAAGGTTTTTCACAAAGTTCAAGGTGTTGACTATGATGAGATTTTCTCACTCGTAGCGATGCTTAAGTCTATCCGAATCATGTTAGCAAATTGCCACATTTTATGAAATCTGGCAAATGGATGTCGAAACTACATTCCTTAATGGATTTCTTAAAGAAGAGTTGTATATGATGCAACCAAAAGGTTTTGTCAATCCTAAAGGTACTAACAAAATATGCAAGCTCCAGCGATCCATCTATGGACTGGTGCAAGCATCTCGGAGTTAGAATATATGCTTTGATAAGTTGATCAAAGCATATAGTTTTATACAGACTTGCAGTGAAGCCTGTATTTACAAGAAAGTGAGTGGGAGCACTACAACATTTCTGATAAGTATATGTGAATGACATATTGTTGATCGGAGATAATGTAGAATTATTCTGCAAATCATAAAGGAATGTTTGAAAGGAGTTTTTCAAAGAAAGACCTCGGTGAAGCTGCTTACATATTGAGCATCAAGATCTATAAAGATAGATCAAGATGCTTGATAAGTTTTTTCAATGAGTACATACCTTGACAAGATTTTGAAGTAGTTCAAAATGGAACAGTCAAAGAAGGAGTTCTTGCCTGTGTTACAAGGTGTGAAGTTGAGTAAGACTCAAAACCCGACCACGACAGAAGATAGAGAGAGAATGAAAGTCATTCCCTATGCCTTAGCCATAGGTTCTATAAAGTATGCCATGTTGTGTACCAGACCTATTGTATACCCTGCCCTGAGTTTGGCAAGGGAGTACAATAGTGAGCTAGGAGTAGATCACTGGACATTGGTCAAAATTATCCTTAGTGGGATAAGGATATGTTTCTCGATTATGGAGGTGACAAAAGGTTCATCGTAAAGGGTTACGTCGATACAAGTTTTGACACTGATCCAGATGACTCTAAGTCTCAATCTGGATACATATTGAAAGTGGGAGCAATTAGGTAGAGTAGCTCCGTGCAGAGCATTGTTGACATAGAAATTTGCAAAATACGTACGGATCTAAATGTGGCAGACCCGTTGACTAAACTTCTCTCACAAGCAAAACATGATCACATCTTAGTACTCTTTGGGTGTTAATCACATAGCAATGTGAACTAGATTATTGACTCTATTAAACCCTTTGGGTGTTGGTCACATGTCGATGTGAACTATGGATGTTAATCACATGGTGATGTGAACTATTGGTATTAAATCACATGGCGATGTGAACTAGATTATTGACTCTAGTGCAAGTGGGAGACTGAAGGAAATATGCCCTAGAGGCAATAATAAAGTTATTATTTATTTCCTTATATCATGATAAATGTTTATTATTCATGCTAGAATTGTATTAAACCAGAAACACAATACATGTGTGAATACATAGACAAACAGAATGTCACTAGTATGCCTCTACTTGACTAGCTCGTTGATCAAAGATGGTTATGTTTCCTAACCATAGACATGAGTTGTCATTTGATTAACAGGATCACATCATTAGGAGAATGATGTGATTGACTTGACCCATTCTGTTAGCATAGCACTTGATCGTTTAGTTTGTTGCTGTTGCTTTCTTCATGACTTATACATGTTCCTATGACTATGAGATTATGCAACTCCCGTTTACCGGAGGAACACTTTGTGTGCTACCAAACGTCACAACGTAACTGAGTGATTATAAAGGTGCTCTACAGGTGTCTCCGAAGGTACTTGTTGGGTTGGCGTATTTCGAGATTAGGATTTGTCACTCCGATTGTCGGAGAGGTATCTCTGGGCCCTCTCGGTAATGCACATCACTTAAGCCTTGCAAGCATTGCAACTAATGAGTTAGTTGCAGGATGATGTATTACGAAACGAGTAAAGAGACTTGCCGGTAACGAGATTGAACTAGGTATTGAGATACCGACGATCGAATCTCGGGCAAGTAACATACCGATGACAAAGGGAACAACGTATGTTGTTATGCGGTCTGATCGATAAAGATCTTCGTAGAATATGTGGGAGCCAATATGAGCATCCAGGTTCCGCTATTGGTTATTGGTCGGAGACGTGTCTCGGTCATGTCTACATTGTTCTCGAACCCGTAGGGTCCACACGCTTAAGGTTTCGATGACAGTTATATTATGAGTTTATGAGTTTTGATGTATCGAAGGAGTTCGGAGTCCCGAATGAGATCGGGGACATGACGAGGAGTCTCGAAATGTTCGAGACGTAAAGATCGATATATTGGACGACTATATTCAGACATCGGAAAGGTTCCGAGTGATTTGGGTATTTTTCGGAGTACCGGAGAGTTACGGGAATTCGCCGGGGAGTATATGGGCCTTATTGGGCCATACGGGAATAGATGAGAGAGGCCAAAAGGAAGGAGGCGCCCCCCTCTGGTCCGAATTGGACAAGGGGTGCAACCCACTTTTCCTTGTTCCTCTCCCCCTCTTTTCTTCTCTCCTACTCAAACAAGGGAAGGATGAGTCCTACTCCCGGTGGGAGTAGGACCCCCCCTTGGCGCGCCCTCCTCCTAGGCCGGGCGCCTCCCTCCCTTGCTCCTTTATATACGGGGGCAGGGGGCACCCCATAAAAACAACAATTGATCATTGATCTGTTAGCCGTGTGCGGTGCCCCCCTCCACCATAATCCTCAATAATATTGTAGCGGTGCTTAGGCGAAGCCCTGCGACGGTAGAACATCAAGATCGTCACAATGCCGTCGTGCTGACGGAACTCTTCCCCGACATTCTGCTGGATCGGAGTCCGGGGATCGTCATCGAGCTGAACATGTGCTAGAACTCGGAGGTGCCGTAGTTTCAGTGCTTGATCGGTCGGGCCGTGAAGACGTACGACTACATCAACCGCGTTGTTATAACGCTTCCGCTTCCGGTCTACAACGGTACATAGACAACACTCTCCCCTCTCGTTGCTATGTATCACCATGATCTTGCGTGTGCGTAGGAATTTTTTTAAAATTACTACATTCCCCAACATGAGCACCTGTAGAACACCAGCAGGCACGCCGCAAGGGCTGACCGGCGCTGGGGAGGCACCACCGGAAGCACACCAAAAAGCCGCACCTTGAAGCCATGGCCGCAGCTCAGATGGAGAAGAGCGTCGTGAGGATGAGAGGGAAGGGGGATTGTAAGCCGGATACAATTGCGTGTGTGTGTGTGGGTGGGTGGGGGGGAATGTATAGGTTAGACATGATTTGTGTTAAACCCTAAAATATATAACCCCCCCCTAGCAATGCACGACACCAGCACTAGCCGTGACCAGTGTCGGAGGATGGGCCGCGGGTACAAAAAGAGAAAGACAAAGAGGAGGAAGAAGATGGCGATCATAGAATTTTATCACCGAAGAAAAATAGACAACTGATGCTTAGTTGCTCTCATTGTATCCACTAAAGAAATTAAAAAAATGATATATATTTGAAGGACTTCACTCGATTCATTTAGTCATCAGTTTGATTTATTTTTCTGTATTTCGCCCGTAGCAACGTACGAGCATTCTACTAGTATTGACGGTGTTGTACTGGGCTGGTAACAAATGCATTTTGGGTGCGATCATCTATCCAACCAAAAGTTGACCCGAACATCACCACTAGACCCTGTGAAAAGAACGATGTCACAATAATACCCTCGCGGGAAGCAAAGCAGAAACCTACTCGCAGATATTACAGTGGTATCAAATAAATACAGGGGCCGTATTGAAAACAAACTACCCCCAAATCCATTCTCATTACTTAACCGACCCCTCCCCAATCGCAGCACACTCTCCACCGCCCCACCTCCAAGCCCCCGGCGACCAAAGCCCCGCCTCGACCTCGCCGCCGCACCAGCCCACGGTTCGCGGCTACCCGGCCGCCGCCGGATTCGCCTCCTCGCCGGCGGGTGAAGTCGGTCGACCCTCGGCTCAGGCGCTTCGCATCGCCCGCCCCCTCGGCGTCGGCTCGGGCACGGGCCGCTCTCCCCTTCCTCGAAACCCTAGATTCCGCCGCCCCGCGCGCGGTGCGATCGTGCGGCTCGCGGCCTCCCGCGATGCCCATATAAGGAGCGCACCCCCCTCCCCCGAGGCTCTCGATACAACCGCTCTCGCGCTCTAGGGTTTGCGCCGCCGCCGCCTCGAGGACAATGGGACGCACGGTGGTTTCCGACGACGAAGGTACGCGATTTCGTTGCTGATTCCTGCGGTTTCGCGTGTTTTGGTGCCCTCGGCGGCGGTTTGTGCGCGTTTTCTGATGGGAAAAGCTCGTGCGTCTGTTCGAACCCTAGAGGACGACTTCATCGAGGCCGAGGAAGAGGACGAGCCGCGGCCGTCACGGAGGGCCAGGGATGATGTCGACGAGCAGGACGACGATGAGGAGGAGGAGGACGACGATGAAGGTTAGTTTCTCCTAACGATCTCTCCATCAGGTTTGCTCGCGTGAGCGATTTTGTGGCTTGATTTATCCTTTCCTCTCGATTGGAATGCTTTTATGTGCTGTGCGGTACTGTGCTTCGGGCGTTCTCTTGCTTGATTTCTTATTTCAGTTGTTCTTGTTGTCTATTACGATGTTTTGGTATCGATTCCAGTTTGCAGCAGTTGCCTTTTTCTAGTTGAATCGCCTGTGATTGTGGTTTCGAGCTAGTACAGCAATAACGGGGTGACCTTGTTTATGAGCAGATGAGGGACAAAATGAGTACGAGAAGGATGGCTTCATAGTGGATGATGCGGATGAAGACGAGGAGGAGGAGGAAGAGGAGGCAAGAGCTAGTGATGATGAAAGACGCAAGAAGAAAAAGAAAAGAAAGAAGAAGAGGTAGTTGCTTTTATGCCTCTCATGAAACAGAGTATGTCTTCTTCTTTGTGAGTTTCTAAACTACAAGAGATGTGGCCAGAGAAACGGAGGATTTCGAGCTTGATGAGGATGACTACATGTTGCTCCAGGATAATAACATTACCGGCATCACTCGTCCGAAGCCTCCTGTATGTTTGAAGATAATCTTTGTGTCTGTTTCGGACTCCCATGAGTTTTTGCAGGCTTCTCAGTAATGTTCCTTTTCATTTTTCCTACGGCAGGAAAACAAGTTTAAGCGGTTGAAGAAGGCAGGACGGGAATCTGAAATGGATGGGCGTTCTGGCTTCTCTGATCATGACGGAGCAGGAAAAAGCCGGACTGCTGAGGAGACAGTTCGTAGCTCCTTGTTTGGTAATGAAGGTACGTGCTTCTGAATCCTTTTCACGTTGCTTGTTTTCCAATGCTGGAAGTTTCCTGTCTAATTTTTAATTCGCTGCAATATCATTTGCTCAGAACCGTTTGAGGAAGATTTTGTCGAGGAGGATCAGCAGGTAGATGAAGATGAGGTTGGTGAAGATGATATGGATGATGAAATGGGCGATTTCATTGTGGACGAAGAGGAAATCGATGTGAATGGCCAAGTTGTGAAGTATGCTCTTATGTTCTGTATTGTGTGTTAATGGTTCTCTATCCATGTGAAATTATTCAGACCTTATATTTGTATTAATTGCACACATGCTTTTGTACTGCAGAAGGAAGAAGGTTAAAAGAAAGCCTCTGCGACAAGCTGCAGGTGTATCATCATCTGCGCTACAAGAGGCCCATGATATATTTGGGGATGTTGATGAGCTATTAGCACTAAGAAAGCAAGAGCTTGAGAGGGATGCTATTAATTCTGGCGAGTTGAGAGGAAACAGGCTTGAAGATGAGTTTGAACCATTTATTCTTGCAGAAAAGTATATGACACCAAAGGACGAGCAGATAAAAGAAACTGATATACCTGAGAGGATCCAGGTAAGTTACCAGTTAGACACGTTGGAAGTCTGTCTTGATTTTGGTTTGTAATGCATATCTGATTCATAATTGCTTCTTCCTCAGCTGTCTGAAGAGTTAACTGGCCATCCTATAGATGGCGAGGCAAATAGAGAGGAAGAAAGTGTATGGATACACAACCAACTAACGGGGGATGGGTTTCTGTCCCTTTTTAGCAATGAGCAAGTGAACAGGGAGATTGATCAGAGCGACATCGTGAATGTCTTGAACATGCTACATACCCACAAATTTGAAGTACGAAAAACTATAGGATCTTGTTGCATAATTTCTTATGTTTGATCTGCTGACGTGGTTATTGTTGCCTGTTAGGTTCCATTCATTGCAATGTACAGGAAGGAAAGTTGCCTGAGTCTGTTAAAAGATAATGATTCCAATGAACAAGCAAATGAAGAAGAAAAACGTAAAATGAAGTGGCATAAGGTAACTGTTCAGTGTCCACTACTAGACAGGTGTTAGTCTCCCTTAATTATCAAGATTTTACAATTGCTGACACAGTTCGTCTGTTGTTTGTAGCTGCTTTGGGCTGTTCAGACCTTAGACAGAAAGTGGCTTCTTCTTCAGAAGCGCAAGGTTGCTTTGCAGGTTTACTATGAGAGAAGATATGATGACGAGAAACGAAGAATAGACGATGTTACAAGACAGGCACTTAATCGACAACTCTATAACTCTATCAGTGAGGCACTGAGGGATGCAAAATCAGAGAAAGAAGTGGAGGATGTTGACGCGAAATTCAATTTACATTTCCCTCCTGGCGAAGTTGAAGAAGTAGGTCAATTTAAGCGGCCAAAAAGGAAATCCTTGTACAGTATTTGTCATAAGGCAGGGTTGTGGGAGGTTGCTAACCAATTTGGTCGGAGTGCTGAGCAATTAGGCCAGCATCTAACTTTAACGAGGATACCTGTAAGTGATCTAATCTCACACTTTGCATTATCATTCTATGGAAGGATACTGCATATGCAACCTATTCTTGATCTGCATATGACATTCTGTGCCCTGGCTAAATCTATTGTACCCGTGACACCTTATCTGCTTCTGCTGCTTTCAGGAAGCGGGTGAGCTTGACAGTGGAAAAGATTCTCCTGAAGATGTTGCTGCAAATTTCACATGCGCAATGTTTGAAACGCCACAAGATGTTCTTCGGGGTGCTAGACACATGGTACCATCATCTTACAAATTTAACAAGTCCTCATAGGAAGCTAGGCTATTCATTTCATCTGACCTGATCCAGTTTCATTTATTTTATCTTATCAGGCAGCAGTTGAGATCGGTTGTGAGCCCATTGTAAAAAAGCATATCAGGTTTATCTTCATGAATAAAGCAGTTGTATCAACAAAGCCCACACCTGAGGGTCATTTGGTCATAGATCCTTACCATCAATTATCAGGTGTGAAGTGGCTGCATGAGAAACCACTAAACAAGTTTGGAGATGCTCAGTGGCTTCTTATTCAGAAAGCAGAGGAAGAAAAACTTCTCAAGGTTACCATAACATTGCCAGAGGATGCAAAGAAAGCGCTCATGTCTGAGGCTCGTGAGAATTACTTAAGTGACTGTGTCAGCAAGTCTGCACAATTGTGGGATGAGCAACGGAAGATGATACTGGATGATGCCTTCTTGAATTTTCTACTTCCATCAATGGAGAAGGAAGCTCGATCACTGTTGACAGCAAAAGCCAAAAGTTTTCTGTCTATGGAATATGGGAAACAGTTCTGGGACAAGGTTTCTGTTGGTCCTTGGAAGAAGAAGGATGCGGACAAGAAGGATTCGGACATTGATCTGGATGATGAATCAGAGTTACGAGTAATGGCCTGCTGCTGGGGTCCTGGGAAGCCAGCAACCACATTTGTAATGCTAGACTCATCAGGAGAATTGGTTGATGTTCTGTATGCTGGTTCTATTAGTCTTAGATCTCAAGGTGTTGCTGAGCAGCAGCGGAAGAGGAATGATCAGCAGAGGGTTCTGAAGTTCATGACCGACCATTCGCCACATGTTGTGTGTGTAGGAGCTTCAAATTTGAATTGCAGACAACTCAAGGATGATATTTATGAGGTATAATTTATCTTATTTGTTTGCAAGTGAATTATGGCTGGTATTGTTTCTGTTCATAAGTATACGCTTGATGTTGTTCTCCTTTCATCTGTTCGTTATTTCGACTGGCATAATGTATCACCAAGTCCGGTCACGACCATTGATCAGTTATTGCTGCCAATGCAGAAATTATTATCGTTGATTTTCTTTTGTCAATTGCATGGTAGCCTATTTTTCTCCTATTGTGATAAGTAGAGACAAAGATGCCATCACGTGTTCTGCTAGGGGATTCCTTGGGTTTGCAGTTCCTTTTTAATGCTTACTGGTGTTCTTCCATCATACATAAAAATTCTGGCAGTTGTTACTGGCTGGGTGCTGGCTCCAGTATTTCTATCCACATGAATATTTCCTGTTCTTCTGTTCTGTTTCTTGTTTGGCATGGATGTGGCATTGTATAGTGTCAATAAAATAATCTGTTTGCTTTGTATAGGTTATTTTCAAAATGGTGGAAGACCACCCAAGAGATGTGAACCCACAAATGGAAAATTTCAGCATTGTCTATGGTGATGAATCTGTGCCTCGCTTGTACGAGAACTCTCGAATATCTTCAGATCAGCTGCCTGCCCAGTCAGGTATGGTACAACGTGTTGATTTACTGTTTGCTCTTTTGGTCACGAACCTTTCTAAATATGTACTTATAATTATGTATAGCTATCGTGAAGCGTGCTGTGGCGCTTGGTCGGTACTTGCAAAATCCTTTGGCGATGGTTGCAACACTCTGTGGACCCGGGAAAGAGATATTGTCATGGAAACTACACCCGCTTGAACAGTTCCTTACTCCTGATGAGAAGTATGAAGTTGTCGAGCAAGTAATGGTCGATGCAACAAATCAGATTGGTTTTGATGTTAATCTTGCTGCTAGCCATGAGTGGCATTTTTCCACTTTGCAGTTTGTTGCTGGTCTGGGACCGCGCAAAGCTTCAGCTTTGCAGAAGGAGTTGGTAAGAGAGGGATCCATTTTTAGTCGCAAGGAGCTGGTGAAACCCTTAGGCAGGAAAGTATTCATGAATGCGTCTGGGTTTTTACGCGTCCGACGAAGTGGTGCTGCTGCAGCTAGTGCCCAGATCATTGATCTTCTTGAGGATACAAGGATCCATCCTGAATCATATGCGTTGGCGAAGAATTTGGCCAAGGATGTCTGTGCTGAGGATGGACCTGAAGCGAATGAGATGGATGATGATGAGCAAGAGATGGCAATTGAGCATGTGAGAGAGAAGCAGGAACAGCTTGAACGTCTTGACATAGATGAATACAGCAGAAGCATCGGAGATGATAAGAGAGAAACATTGCTTGACATAAAGTTGGAGCTAAAGTGTGGTTTCTCTGATCGGAGGACCCCTTATGCCGAGCCAAGTCCAGATGAGGAGTTCTGGTTGCTTTCTGGTGAAACTGAGGACAACATATCAGATGGAAGGATTGTTCAAGTAACTGTTCGGCATATACAAGATAACCGAATAATTTGCACCTTTGATTCTGGATTGAAAGCCATAGTTATGGGAGACAACTATTCTGATGATGGCTTTGATCTAGAATCACTGCAGTTACATGAGGGCGATGTATTAACTGGCAAAATTAAGAATGTGAACAAAAATAGGTTCATAGTTTACCTAACATGCAAGAGCAGTGAAATGAAGAGATGGCCACTCTCGAGAAATAACCATGATCCATACAACCGTGAACAAAACATGGTTCCTACCCAGGATGAGAAGGCTCGGAAACAGAAGGAAGCAAAGAAACATTTCAAGCCCCGGATGATCGTTCATCCTCACTTTCAGAATTTGACGGTGGAAGAGGCAATGCAGGTGTGTTGTCCTGTTGAATAGATCTGTTATGCCCCTTCAGTTTCTTTAACATCTTTCCCTTTCTGTAATAGTATCTGATCTTAACTTGTTGAAACAGTTCTTGGGGGACAAAGAGCCTGGCGAGAAAGTCATTCGGCCTAGTTCCAGGGGCCCATCATTTCTAACGCTTACCCTGAAGATATTTGATGGTGTCTTTGCACACAAGGAGATCACTGAAAGTGGGAAGGATCATAAAGATATTACCAGTTTGCTTCGACTCGGAAAAACACTGACCATTGGTGATGAAACTTTCGAAGATCTTGATGAGGTTGGTTTGCATACAAGATGATTTCCATAGAAATATTTCTGTTGACATCAGTTTGCTGCAATTCCATTTCTGTTATAGCAGTCAAGATTGGCATTTGTTTTAATTTTTGGTAAATGTATGTTTCTTTCCTTAAAAATGTGCAGGTAATAGACAGATATGTGGATCCATTGGTAGGCCACCTGAAAAGCATGCTCTCTTATCGCAAATTCAGGAAAGGGTTAAAAGGCGAAGTTGATGATATGTTGAGGGCTGAGAAATCAGAGAATCCTATGAGAATAGTCTATTGTTTTGGCATATCTCATGAACATCCAGGCACCTTCATATTATCTTACATCAGGAGTACAAACCCGCATCATGAGTATGTTGGGTTATACCCAAAGGGCTTCAGATTCCGGAAGAAAGATTTTGACAGCATTGATCGCCTTGTGTCATATTTTCAAAAACATATTGACAAACCACCACCTGATGCTGGCCCTTCAATGCGAAATGTTGCGGCAATGGTACCTATGAAAAATTCAGCTTGGGGTTCTGGTGGCGCGAATGACGGAAGGAGGGGAGATGGTGATAATGATAGGGACAGACCTTTTTCTGGAAGATCAGGTCAGTCCTTGAATGTGTTTGCATTTTGCAATACTTGGTTATCAAGCACATCTGCATTCAATTGTGTCGTCATTGTTACCACTAACATTTGCTTGCATAGTGTATCTTCGTGTCGATGACCTGTCCTCATTTTCTTACTGGAATTATTGGAACCATATTATGGCTAGTTTCGTTGAAGTCTTGTTAGTACCCACAAAGCAACTGTTTTAAAGGAATTACTGGAACCGCATTATATGGCTAGTTTCATATAAGTTTTGTTGATTCTGATGAAGCAACTGTTTTGAACTTTGTGTCACGGAAAATAATCTGATGTCCCCTGTTCTCAGTGGTTTTCAAACCTACCCTGTATTAGTTTTGCTGGTCTTGTTCTTGTTCTGTCTCCCGTGTTTGTTGATCACCATCATCGCTTCATAGAGTTGTCACTAAGATCCTGCCCAAAAAAAAATGTTAAAAGGATGTTCTGGCGGGCGTGGAAAATAATCTGATGTAACCTGTTCTCAGTGGAAAATAATCTGATGTAACCTGTATGCTATCAATCTTAATTTGTCATTTCTTCTCCTAAGCAGGAGGCAGGTTTGATTCAAGGAACAGTTCTGGCGGCCGTGGACGTGGGCGTGGTCGGGGTCGAGGTAACTTTGGCAGTGATGGTGATGGTGGCGGTGGTGGAGGATGGACTGATAACATAGGCAGTGGGGGAGGTGCGTGGGGCACTGGCGGAGGATCTGGAGGCGGGGATGCTGGATGGGGTGGTGGGGGCGACAGCAACCGTGGCGGCAGTGGGGATGGAGGCTGGGGCGCACCTGCTGCCACTGACGGTGGCACTGGAGGCTGGGGTACACCTGCTGCTGCTGCTGCTGCCACTACTGACGGTGGCGCCGGAGGCTGGGGAGCAGCCACTACACCTGGTGCTGCTGGTGACGACTCAGGATGGGGCAGCGCCAAGAAGGCCGTCCCAGCTCAGGACTCCGGAGGTGGGTGGGGGTCTGGCGGTGGGGGCTGGTGAAGGATCTTTGCTTTGCAGCATAAACCATAAACTAGCTACCGTAGAACTATCAAGTGGAAACTTGTTTTTATGTTTGAACCCTGTTATGCTTCTGCCTAGTGCTGTCGATGGGTGAAAGTTGGCACTGTTTTGCGACTTGGTAATCTGCTAGTTGCTGCTGCTGGTCTTGTTACATTCTGGACGGCCTTATGTTTCAATGCATGTACAGTTTCTAGACATTTGGTATCTCGGTTCTTGGTAGTTTCTCGGTGCTCCTATGATTGATGTCTATGTTTAATTACGCTTGTCATCGTGTTAGTTTGCTAGTTTTATGAATGTGCATGCTCCATTTTTCTGATTGGGTATAGCTCAAGGTCAAATTGCCTATAACATGTAGAACCGCAGTTGTAGCTTCAGATAAATAATTTACTAGTACATCACAAGTTTGAGCTTACATGGTAATCTGCTAGCTGCCGCCGCTCTGGACGGCCTTATTTTCCAATGCATGTGCAGTTTCCAGACATTTGGTATCTTGGTTATCGGTAGTCTCTCGGTATTCCTGTGATTAATAGTACTAGTTTATATGCATGTGCATGCTCCGTTTTTCTGCTTGGATTTAGGATTTCCTGATGCTGTACTCAAACAGCCGGCTACACAAAATGCAATGTGCGCTGTACTCAAACAGCCGGCTACACAATATGCAATGCCCGCCTATAACATGTACAACCGCACCTGTAGCGGGATGAAAACCTCTGGAAGATGAATTTTCATGTGTCTGCATTCATGCCCGCCTATAATATGCGACGTAGAAGCAGTTATCGTTATGTGTCGGCGCACGAGCCTTGCAGTTTGGTTCGACGTCGGAGCATCCGGGCCTCGCCTGAACTCGATCAAGAGGGCTTCGAAACCGTGCCCGGGATATATATACAAAAAGGACATTTCTCTCAAAAATAGCACTCTCTCCGTTCCTAAATATAAGGCTTTTTTTGGTTTGTAGGATTTTTATAGGAATTCTATAGGATAGGATTTGCAAAGAAAAAATTCCTTTGAAGCCCTTTAACTTGTAGGAATGGATTCCTATTTCTATATATAGGATAGGAATCAACCCTTCACATTTTGAAGGAAAAAAATTAACCTAGACTCAATGAAAAAAAATCCTATCCTATACTTTAAATGATATCTCTTTCTCTATAGGAATTGACATACATGTCTTCTCACTTCCTATGATTTTCTTATTTCTATAAAATTTCTATCTTATGAATCAAAGAAGGCCTAAGTTTTTTTTATAGATTCCACTACAAACTACATACGGATGTATATAGACATATTTTAAAGTGTTCATTCATTCATTTTGCTCTTTATGTAGTCTATAGTGAAATATCTAAAAAGACTTATATTTAGAAATGAAGGGAGTATATACGTATCTATCAGGACATACCTCGCATCTCAGGAATTGGTCGGAACCTGAAGCCATGCCGTGGACGTGCCGCTCGGGCTCGTTGCACTCTAATGGCACATCCCAGCTCGTCCAAGTTTGTTCCAGAATTCGTCGTATCTCAGGAAATAGTATCAGGAATTTGTTGCTAAAAAAAAAATCCATCCTGCACGGCGGCGGCGGCGGCGGCGATTGTTGACGGGGTGTTGGTGACTCGGCGGCGGCGGCGGTTGTTGACGGGGTGTTGGCGACTCGGCGGCGGCGGCGGCGATTATCATCGGGGATTTGGCGACTCGGCGCCCCGACGACACTGCGGCGGCGGCGGTGATAAGCTCCCCCTGAGCAGAGCATTTCCTCGTTTTGGGATTTGGCGACTCGGCGACGCGGCTCGAGCCGTGGTATTCCTGCTACCGTTCTGCTCGGGCCGGCCTTGGGACTGACCTTATCAGCTCCCCGGCCTTGGCAGGTGCAGCAGAAGGTCTGACGGCAACGGATTAGATCAGATAAGATGGCAGATCAGGGACAGCAAGGGCCGGCGGGCTTCTCGGCTAGGAAGAAGCTGGATATTGAGGAGATGCTGAAGAAGCTTCATCTGAAGGATAGTGAACTCGACGATGTTGTCTTACCAAAGGACGATTTCGCTGCTCTGAAAGAAGAGGCGCGATGGATGGCACTGGTCAAAGTTCACACCCGTAGAACTTACAGCAGGAAGTCGTTCTACTCCACGATGGATGTAGCATGGAATTTTGCACGTGAGTGGATGATCAGGCCGGTAGGAGGGGATTTGTATGTGCTTCAAGTCTCTTGCTTGGGCGACTGGAAACGTTTGACTGAAGAAGGTCCTTGGATGTTCAGGGATATGGGGCTAATCATTGAGCCTTATGATGGAATTGCAGACCCAACTTCTGTGGTACTGGATAGGCTGGCTGTGTGGGTACAGATCCACAATATACCCCCTCTATTTCGTAAGAAGGAACTTGTGGAAGATCTGGCTGCTAGGGTGGGTACAGTACTTGCTGTAGAGATGTACGCGCCATCACTAACTGGTGCTAATTTTGTACGAGCAAGGGTCAAGATTGACATAAATTCCTCTCTCACCCGCTTTGTCTCTATAACACCCGAGGGGGAGAGGAGACAGACCTACTGTGTATTATTTGAGAAGCTCCCTAGGTTTTGTGAGGCTTGTGGAATGATTGGACATGACAGTATGATCTGCGGTGATGGGGTGCATGATCAAAGAACCTTGGAATACGGTGATTGGATGGTCGCGCCGTTTGAAGATTGGAGACGGCGAACCCCTGGGGCCGGTCCATCGTTTCAGAGAGGACGTAATGAAGGACGGGGGAATCGCGGCGGCCGTGGCGGGCGCAATCCTGGCAGAAACGGCGGCCGTGGGCAGAGGGCCAAGGAGCAGGAGGCTGTCCGCCAAGAGAAAGCTCCAGATAATGTGGGAACGGAAAACAGTTCAGCGGGAGAGGAGGTCAAGGATTCGGCTGAAACCGAGAAGGAGATCATCTTGCGCAAGAGGTGCCTAAGCGATGCAGGTTTGGTTACACCGGTAAAGAACTCTTCAGAATCAATTATTGTTAATGACCCTTTGGTCAGAAGGAACCTAGCTCTTGCATTGGTGGGTGATGGAAGCACGGCACAAGCTTCAAGCTCAAGTGGAGAGGGAGAGTCTGTTCCTCCTCTACCGCCAGTTTATATTTCGCAAAGAGGGAATAAGAAGAAAGCAAAAAACCAGACAACCATGACAGCGGCCTCCCAAGTGGAGGGCCGCGGGAATCAATGAGTGTAATAAGCTGGAACTGTCGAGGTTTGGGCATGTCCTCGACAGTCAGAGAATTGCGCACTTTAGTGCAAACACATGCTCCTACTGTGCTCTGTGTAGTGGAAACCCAGCTTCACAGAACTAGAGTAGAAAAATTAGCACCATTGCTTGGTTTTAAGAATGGTTTTGCAGTTAGCAGTACAGGTCGATCTGGTGGCCTGGGTATGTACTGGAATGATGATGTTAAAATTGAAATATTACCATATTCACAGTATCACATGGATGCGATTGTAACTGGGTTGGAAGGGGGCTCATGGAGACTTACGTGTGTGTATGGGGAGGCACACGTGGCGGAAAGACATAAAACGTGGGACATGTTGAAGTTTATAAGAGCATCTTCGGACTTGCCGTGGATGTGTATAGGGGATTTTAATGAAGTCTTACACAGACACGAGCACGTTGGAGTGTTGGAGAGAAGTTATGCCCAGATGTCTGACTTCCGAGATATGTTGGATGTGTGTGGCTTGGCTGATCTAGGTTACAAGGGAAATTCCTGGACCTTTGAGAAGCGAGTTGCCGGGGGCAGTTTCTGTAGAGTTCGCCTGGACAGAGCCTTAGCTTCTCCGGACTGGAGTTCGAGATATCCTGACGCTACTTTGTTCCACCTTCTAGCAGCTGGATCGGATCATTGCCCAATACTACTCAGGCTTTCTGGACATGTGGAGCGGCATCCAATTGGAAAAAAGAACAAGTTGTTCAGGTACGAGGTTATGTGGGAGTCTCATGACTCTTTCTCGCCATTGTTATCTAATCTTTGGCAGGAAAAGGGAAAGGCCACCACATGTGGCGAGCTACAACACAAGCTGGAATCCATCTCGACCAAGTTGCAGTCTTGGGAATGTGACACCTTTGGTAGTGTTAAAAGGCGAATCAGCGAACTTACCACTGAGCTGGGAAGACTGAGAGCTGATCCGATCCGGGTTGGCCCTAGTCATGCGGAGATAAAGATCAGCAACATGCTCATTGAATTACAACAGAGAGAGGAGGTGATGTGGCGCCAAAGGTCGAGGATCCAATGGTTGTCTGAAGGTGACAAGAATACAAAATTTTTTCATCTCCGTGCTAGTCAGAGAAGGAAGAAAAATCGTATTACTCGGTTGAGGAGGGAAGATGGAGCGTACACGGAGGATGAGGCAGAAATGTGTGCGCTCGCAACAGCCTTTTATACTGACCTATATGGGTCCGAGGCGACTCACGGCTTGGAGGAGGTTCTAAATGTGGTAGAGACCAGGGTGACACATGACATGAACGAGCTGTTGGTCGCCCCTTTTGATGGAAAGGAGGTTAGGACGACATTATTCCAGATGTTCCCGACCAAGTCTCCTGGTCCGGACGGGTACCCGACACACTTTTTCCAGCGCCATTGGGCAGTGTGTGGGGAGGAAGTTACCATGGCAGTGCTGCGGTTACTACGAGGTGAGGAAGATATGGCATCTATTAATCAAACCTTTTTAGTGCTGATTCCTAAAGTTGCCAGCCCGGAAGATCTTAGCCAGTTCAGACCTATAGCATTGTGCAATGTTTTATACAAAATTGCCTCAAAGGTTTTGGCGAATCGTTTGAAGATAATCCTCCCGGAGATTGTAGCAGAGGAGCAGTCGGCATTTGTTCCTGGGCGCCTTATTACAGATAACATTATTACTGCTTTTGAATGTCTACATTTTATGAAGGGAAACAAAGCAAAGAAGAATAATTTCTGTGCTCTCAAGCTGGACATGAGGAAAGCTTATGACAGAATTGAGTGGAGCTACCTACGTGCAATCATGTCCAAGCTTGGTTTTCACCAACAGTGGGTTAATATGGTAATGAGGCTTGTTTCAACAGTCTCCTTTTCCATTCTCTTCAATGGTGTGAAGTCTGAAAAGTTTGCCCCCTCCCGAGGTTTAAGGCAAGGTGATCCAATATCTCCGTATTTGTTTTTGTTAGCAGCAGAGGGCTTATCAAGCCTCATAAAAGATCGTTGTGAATCATCAGCTCTTCAAGGTGTAAAAGTGGCAGAGTCGGCACCGGCGTTAAGCCACTTACTGTTTGCAGATGATTGCCTGCTGTTTTTCAAGGCAAATCTGGAGAGTGTGAATCACATTCGGGATGTTTTGGAATTATATTGTAATGCGTCAGGGCAGCGAGTAAATCTGGACAAATCGTCCATTTTCTTCAGCAAGGGGTGCTCGGAGGCATTGAGACATGATATTAAAGATTGGCTTGATGTCCACCAGGAGACCCTGAATGAGAAATACCTAGGAATGCCAATTGATGTGGGGCGAGATAAAAATGGTAAACTCCAGTTCTTGAAAGATAGAATATGGAAGCGGGTGCAGGGTTGGTTTGAGAAGACATTGTCAGCAGCAGCTAAAGATGTCCTCATCAAATCTGTAGCGCAGGCGATACCCACTTACTCGATGTCATGTTTCAGGTTACCAAGAGGCTTATGCCAGGAGATCAATTCCATCCTACGTAAGTTCTGGTGGGGATGTAAAGCTGGTGAACGAAAAGCTTGCTGGGTGGCATGGTCGGATATGACAAAGCCACGGTACATGGGAGGACTAGGGTTTAGGGACATAGAATTGTTCAACCTAGCTCTTTTAGCTCGTCAAGCATGGCGGGTTCTACAATCACCAGATAGTTTGAGTGCGAGGATACTCAAAGCGAGATACTTCTCGGCAACAGAATTCTTGCAAGCAGATTTGGGCTCGCGACCGTCGCAGGTATGGCGAGCTATCCTTGATGGGAGAGATACTCTGAAGCAAGGGATAATTAAGAGAATTGGTACGGGCGAAGCTACCGATCCATGGAATGATAACTGGCTGCCCCGAGATGGGAGACTACGACCTATTGCTTGCCTGGCGGCGCATGCCCCTTCCAGGGTGAGTGAGTTCATTGATCGTATGTCAGCAACATGGAACTGTGAGAAGCTTAAGGAGTGTTTCCTGCCGATGGATGTGGAGGTGATTCTGAACCTCCCTTTGTCGACCAGGAACCAGCAGGACGAGTGGGCTTGGCACTACGACCGCAAAGGGGTTTTTACAGTTCGATCAGCATACAAGATGCTTGTGCATACCAAGACAACAAGGGAAGCTTGGCTGGAGGGGTCAGCTGCTTCGTCTGATACAAAAAAGGTAGAAAAACAGTGGACTTCCCTTTGGCGAATCCAAATTCCATCCAAAATAAAAGTTTTTTTATGGAGGCTAGCAAAGCACTCTCTCCCGACGAGTGATGTGCTTAAACATAGAAATATGGCAGTGGAAGATAAATGTGCAGTGTGTGGAGAAGATGACTCGTGGAAGCATTCGTTGATCGAGTGTACAATGGCTAAATGCGTTTGGGCTTTGGCATCAGTGGAGGTTGCGGAACAGGTCTCCATGACGCAACAAGGGAATGCGAGGGACTGGATTTTTGAGCTCATTGAAAAATTACCCTCTAGTGAAATGACAGAGGCGTTTGTCTCCCTATGGGCTATCTGGCACGCAAGGCGGAAGATCTAGGTGTGGTACAAAGCAAGATGAATAACAAGGTACAAGCAAGACAAGTGGAGACCAATGTCCAGCAATGGATCCCCTCACCAGCCGGTTGGACGAAGGTAAACGTGGACGGAGCCTTGGGAAAACTTGATGACAAGGCTGTCGTTGTAGCTGTAGCACGAAGCTGTGAAGGTGAATTCTTGGGAGCTTCTTCTGTTGTCTTCATAGGAATTTCAGATGCAGAAACCGTTGAAGCTCTTGCGATAAGGGAGGCTCTCTCATTGGCGGACGACTTGCTTACTCGAAGAGTTAAGGTGGCTTCTGATTGCCTTAGGGTGATCAATACTATGAATGAGGACTCCAAACCAGTATATTATCACATCACACAGGAGATTAAGGCCAGAGGTATAATGTTGGCCGGTTTGTCTGGCTACTAGATCCGCCTGAGGGCTTATGTATCCCTAGAACTCTTGTGATATAATGTCTGGAGGGGTACTTTACCTTCCTAAAAAAAAAGGAATTTGTTGCTAAAAATTATGTACAAAGGGGAGCCATGGTTGGTGTTCGTGAACCTCAAACCAAACACATAAATATTTATCTATTCTACATTTGGATCCTAAAAAAGAGAGCACAGATGATGTCAGAGAGACCAAATCATCGTCACCTGCCCAGCACCCCACAATTTTAAAAAAAAATTCCCAGCAGCGATCATCACACAAACAACCAGAGGTGGAGGACGAATTTTTTTTAAGGTGTGGCGAACTCTTAAGATTTTTTTAATGCGAAACCATAATAGTCAATACACGTTAATATTTTCATGTGATCCCTAATAGAATAATAACCAAATACAATGAAAATATAAAAATATTTAAATAGAACAACAATCTAATACATATTGATCACAGAAACAAAACAATCTAATACATATTGATAATGAAGCTTTCAATAGCATCTAGAAGACCAAGGCAATGACAGTGCCCAACAATTTAATAAAAGCTTTGCATTTCTCGAATAATATGTTCGTACATGCCTATATTTATGTTTTTTTTGCAGAAAATGCCTACATTTATGTTAATACACTTTTAATAAATGTTCGTGCATTTCCACCAAAAACAGAAAACAAACACAATGGAAAAAAGGTAATACGTGAGAAAAGAAATAAAACCAATGAAAAAGACGGAACTAAAACGGATAAAAAAAAGGAAAATCTCTACATGAGCTGGGCCTTACAGGATACAGCGGAGTAGCAAAGCGTTATAGCAGTCGAGGGAGGATGTCTCAGCTATTAGAGATGTCGACTAGGTCGAAAGGTTAATCATGGTGGAGCTACAAGACTACAAACCATGACAGAAATCAGTACCAAGGTGGAGCTACGAGACTACAAACCATGGCAGAACCCCATGTTTGATGCATGTGCGTTCATGCTTGCTCTCGAGTGTGAGGGCTTTGCGTGTCCCGTACGTGTGCGGCGTGCGTTTCGGATCTTGCCGACTTGGCCCAGCTGTGTCTGCGTGGGGCGTGGCCCATTATCCAGTCTAGCGAACGACAACCAACATCGTGGCCCAACTGCGTTTGTGTGCTAATGATTTTTCCCGCGATGGCTGTGACTTGCTTAGTAGCGTACGTATAAAAGAATTTCTGTAGCGATTCAAGGTATGGCGGCGGCCAGACCTTGCCCACTGGGGTACTCCGCCAGTGCAAACAACAACACTGACCAATATTTAAAATATGTGGTTACCAAACTCAAAATTCAAATAAGAAAAGGATGCACTAACTAATATTTAAATCGATCGCAGATTTCCGGCAAAAAAAGAAACAAAAGAAAGGCCAGTGATAGGGCGCGCCGGCGCAACTTTCGGCCAGACATGTCTGGCAGCCATCCGATCTGGCGACTCCAATGAACCAGATCCGCCTCGTGTCCAGCAAAAAAGAGAAGAAAAAGAACACCACTGGCTTGAAGCACCACCAGATCTGCCCGTGCCCAAACTCGAAGCACCGCCGCTCGCCGTTGCCGTGGCAGAAAAAAAAGGCTCTCGGATGCACCAAAGAAATGGCGGCCGCCGGTTCTAGCAATGGCGGGGGCTCCGATTCCAGCATCCGTCACAACATCATTGGTGCATAGAAAAACGTCATGTGCATCAATGGCTCGCCATTACAACCTTTTCGTCGCCGGTTTCTAGTTGAAGCTTTTGAAATATATGGTTGGAGCTTTCGTGTTAATGATTATAACTTTTTGCGTTTTGCTGTCGCCGGTTGAAGCTTTCTATATCGCCGGCCGAAGCTTGTTTTCTAGCCGGTTGAAGCTTTTTCCATCGCCGGTTGTAGCTTCCGCGGTTGCGCGACCCTCGATTCCCATCGTCTCCGCTTGAAGCTTTCGACAATGCCGGTTGTAACATTATCGATCGTCGGCTGTAGCTTCTAGTGTTGCGCATCGGCCGACCCACTTTCATCGTCTCTGGTCGTAGCTTTTCTCGTCGCTGGTTGTAGCTTTTCTCGTCGCCGGTTGCAACATCGGTCATCTCTAGTCGTAGCTTTTCTCGTTGCCGGTTGCAACATCGTCATTCTCTGCTCGTAGCTTTTCTTGTTGCCGGTCGTAACTTTTATCGTCGCCGATTGCAACATTGTTGTCTTTGGTCGTAGCTTTGGCATCGGATGCGGCGGAGCGGGGGAAAGAGGTTTGTGGAGGAGGTGGCGTGGGAGACGGTGGCCAGCTCGCCAGAGGAGAAAACATGTGATGAATGGGTAGGGGATCTGCCCCATCCTGACGGGAAGGAGAGGCCGGCGAGGCGGCGACTCCATGATTGCTGCAGATGAGATCCAACGGGAGAGGCACGCCGGCTTGGAGGAAGAGCCCGGATCTGATCAGAGACGCTCGGCGAGGGGGTGGATGAAGGCCGCAGTCGCCATGAACGAAGCTGCGATGCTTTTTTTTTCAAAAAAAAAAGAAAAAAAGGAGAGGAATACGCGACAAGGCGCCGGCCGAGTGTTCCGCCGGCGCGCCGAGCCCAAACGTTTTCCTAAAAGAAAAGTCGATCGCAATCCCTGCATCATTCTAAATGTTTAAGGTCGCCCTACAAACGCTGCCGACCATATTAAGATATGCACACATATTTACATACCCACATACACGAGACGCCATATCAAAAATTCAAAATACGCCAAACCAATCGTACTACAGGACATCAACTTCATCGGATGGTTTGCTCATTGGCTCGTGGCTTGCTTCGTCCGTACGCAACGAAATTCTCGGGCAAAGACTTTCGAGGCATCCCCGCGACACATCGAAATTGCGTGCCCAGGCCAGTGAATTGCCACTGATTGAACAAGCGTAGCAGGCCGTGGCTCAGCTAGGTAGCTAGTTCAAGCTCACGGACATGGCCATGGACTGCTTCTCCCGCGCGTACGGGCTGGCCATCGTCAACGCCGTCTGCATCGGCGGCACGGCCATGATCCTCTACGCGCTCGTCAACCTGGCGCGGAAGCCCGACCGCAGCAGGGGCTCCATCATCGTGCTCACCGTCTTCCTCCTCTTCTGGGTCGGCGTCGGCGCCAGCGTCTACACGGCCTTCTACGGCGCCCTCTTCCCGTGGTCGGCGCTGCGCCGGTGCCTGGCCTCCGCCCGCGGAGCGCTGCTGCGCCACCTCCGCCGTACGGGCCGGCTTCTTTGCCTGCCGTTCCGGTCCAGGCTACGGCGCCGAAGCGGCAGCAGCGCTCTGCCGCAGTTTCTGGACCAAATACAGCAGAGTCACATGCCCGCGCTGGCCAGGGAGCCGCCGGCGAATGGCGGCGCGCGGTCGGCGACGGCGCATGACATCCTGGCGTACGAGCAGCCGGAGCTAGGCGGCGGCCCGTCGGAGTGTGCGGTCTGCCTCGGGGAGGTGGAGAAGGGGGAGACGGTGAAGCGGCTGCCGGCGTGCCTGCACATGTTCCACCAGCAGTGCATCGACCCGTGGCTGCACGAGCACTCCACGTGCCCGGTCTGCCGGTGCATCGTCTTGGCGCCATTGCCGGCCCCAATGGTATGAGCGACAAGGATGATGAGAGACAGCTGAGCGCACAACTCAAACCCCTTGTTCCAGGGTCTCCCGGAACGGGCAATGGCGGCGCATCTTGGGTCGTGGCCTTTCCAGAGCTTGCCGCGGGGGATGCTGAGACGGTGACCCTGGTGTGGCTTCTTGTTCGGCTCCGAGCGGAGTTAGTTTCCTGTTGGGTTTTGGTAGTCAGTGTTTTGCTGCGTGTTCAAGGAATTCTCTTGCCCCGCCCTATGTTTTTGTGAAGTTGGAGATATAAAAGAGGTCCCTTGGCACGAGACAGATGTTCGGTTGCAAGGGCATGGTCAGTGAAGGATTGATTGGTGCCTTTCTCCTACAAGGTTCGTCGACTGATTGGGGGTTGTCTACTGGTTTGCGCAGGTGGTCGACTGTTTGGCAATGGGCCAACATGGATTCATTGATGGTCAAAGTCGCTGGCTTCTGGAGGAGTGATGATGATGACGTTTGAGGACAACCTCAACAACCTGTGTGTATTCATATGGGTAGCTATGTCTGCCGAGTTGCCCTCTATGGACTGTTGTAATGTTTTCGCCCTTTTATTGGCTAATTAACCGAGCAACTCTATACCTTCTTAATTAATAAGACGAGGCAAACTTTTTTCCATGGTTTTTAAAATAAAACCCCATGAATTTACATTGGTGTTAATTAATACGCTACGACATACGAAATGTGGCTTCTTTCATCAGAAACATGTAACCGTGCATTGTTTTCATATCATAACAATCTAGCAAGGTGTTTGATTAGAAAAATGGGTAACACAAACCGCAACATAGCCATGGAACACCGGTAATGAAATTGGAGTGGGAAAACTGGAATCGATTTGTTTCTTGAAGGTAAAAGTATGCAAATACAATATCACAGCTGGTCAAAACAACATTGTCTAGACGTTGCAACTCTCAAGCACGATAAGTGACGAGGGATTCTACATGGATCCTAACAGTTATACTAGAGGGATTACATGGAATTTGTAGTCGAGGGAACATCATGTCAGGATACCAGCGGGTATAGATTATATAGAATACATAAAACAGGGACACATTATATATCTAGGCTCAGGCCTCCAACATGGATAAAAGCCCTACTTCATGCATTGATTCTTCTTTTATATGTATGGAGAATATAGAGGATTACAATGTTGAGGGGTACTCAACGAGTTCGGATGATTATGGTGGTGATTTTGGCGAGAAGAGCCAAAAAACTTCTCCGTGATGTAGGCTAATCTAGAGGAGTGGATGCTACTCAACGGTGCCTTGGTGCATTTACATAGCTCAGGTTATGGAAGACTCCAAGTCAGCATGATGGCATACCAGGATAGAAGCCAGGCGTGGTATTAGTTTACAACACATTTTGTCATTTCACAATTTCCTTTTGTCATTTGCCATGTGTCGTAGAGTGTTTTCCTAATATGTAGTGTACGGTGATCTTCTTCGTAGGCCCTGGCACTTATCTTTGGGTTGATGTCTTGTCCTTGGGCTTTAGTGGGGGAGGGGCATTGGAGTAATGATGAAGCCAAACCCATATGGTTTGCCCGAGTCGCCCCATGAGTGTTTGATGTTCCTGATTTTTGGTTATGGTTGATGACTGCACCATATCTATAATCTTTCTTCTAAGCACTTCTTCATTGTCGAGCGACAACTTGCTGTCATTCAAGATGAGCTTGTTCATGGTCACCCATGTGAGAAGATTCTCGGTCATTGCGGGCATTAACATCTTAGGATAGACGGGAAGCAGGTAGATCATGTAGTTGGATATCGTCGTGAACTCTCTTATACGAGAGTTGTGCTTTAGTAGTGAAAGTTTTTTTAGGTGAAAGCTTATGCCTAACTTTATAGATAAAGTCGTACCACACCAAACACGAGTTCATACAAACCGTCAAACAACCCCCATGGGCCAAGTACAAGACAAGAATCAGTTTAAGGGCTGACACAACAGCAATAACACATCATAAAGACACGCATGCCACTACCTACGAGCAAAATAGAATAGAGCTTTGACCGGGAGAGCACCAATGCATCCCTAGGACACTGCAACCTAATCCGTGTGGCAGATGGAGATAGCGATGGCCCTTACAAAAGAGATTAGCAGCTTGGTGGCCTCCATCTCGCAATCCTTAGTCAATGATTTCCACAACTGTAACAAAGAGACAAGTTTGAAGATAGATCAAGTTCAACAGGTCTAGGGAAAATATGCTCAATTGTAAATGCATTCCTGATGGTCAAACGATCGATAACCCAAACTAAAAGAGACGTCTAACTTGCCCAGAGAGGTTATCGGCCAAATTCTATACTTCCACAAAAAAAATCAGGGGCCCACCGAACATCCAACGCCGACTGGATGCAGCACCAGAACACAATGATAACCCACAAGTATAAGGGATCGCAACAGTTTTCGAGGGTAGAGTATTCAACCCAAATTTATTGATTCGACACAAGGGGAGTCAAATAATATTCTCAAGTATTAGCAGTTGAGTTGTCAATTCAACCACACCTGAAAGACTTAATATCTGCAGCAAAATATTTAGTAGCAAAATAGTATGAAAGTAACAGTAACGGTGATAAAAGTAACAGTAGCAGTTTTGTAGCAATCGTAACAGTGGCAACGAAAAAATAACGAAGCAAAGATCAATATGTGAAAAGCTCGTAGGCAATGGATCAATGATGGATAATTATGTCGGATGGCATTCATCATGTAACGGTTATAACATAGGATGACACAGAACTAGCTCCAATTTATCAATATAATGTAGGCATGTATTCCGGATATAGGTCATACGTGCTTATGAAAAAGAACTTGCATGTCATCTTTTGTCCTACCCTCCCATGGCAGCGGGGTCCTATTGAAAACTAAGGAATATTAATGCCTCCTTTTAATAGAATAGCGGACCAAAGCATTAGCACTTAGTGAATACATGAACTCCTCAAACTACGGTCATCACCGGGAGTGGTCCCGACTATTGTCACTCCGGGGTTGCCGGATCATAACACGTACTAGGTGACTGTTGACTTGCAAGATAGGATCAAGAACACAAATATATTCATGAAAACATAATAGGTCCAGATCTGAAATCATGGCACTCGGGCCCTAGTGACAAGCATTAAGCATAGCAAAGTCATAGCAATATCAGTCTTAGAACATAGTGAATACTAGGGATCAAACCTTAACAAAACTAAGTCGATTACATGGTAAATCTCATCCAACCCATCACGGTCCAGCAAGCCTACGATGGGATTACTCACGCATGGCGGTAAACATCATGAAATTAGTGATGGAGGATGGTTGATGATGACGATGACGACGGATTTTCCTCTCCGGAGCCCCAAACGGACTCTAGACCTACCCTCCCGAGGAAGAACAAGGCTTGGCGGCGGCTCCGTATTGTAAAACATGATGAATCCTTCTCTCTGATTTTTTTTCTCACCGAAAGTGAATATATGGAGTTGGAGTTGAGGTCGGTGGAGGTCCAGGGGGCCCGCAAGGACGGGTGGCGCGCCCCAGGGGGTGGGTGCGCCCCCACCCTTGTGGCCAGGGTGTGGTTCCCCTTCACTTGATTCTTCCGCCAATATTTTTTATTAATTCCAAAAATCATCTACGTGAAGTTTCAGGTCATTCCAAGAACTTTTATTTCTGCACAAAAATAACACCATGGCAATTCTGCTGAAAACAACATCAGTCCGGGTTAGTTCCTATTCAAATCATGCAAGTTAGAGTCCAAAGCAAGGGCAAAAGAGTTTGGAAAAATAGTTACGATGGAGACATATCACACAACACAAGTCACACTTAGAAATAATATGATCCATGTCTTCGATGTGACCGCATAAAGCACGTAATTTAGTTCCTGGGCCATTCCTCTTTCGAATTTGGTCAGTAGTGGGAAGCTTGCCCTTCCTGGCTTTCCACGTTTTTATTACTTTAGCCGAAATCCTTGCTCGCCAAACATCCCGATACCGGGAAGTCACCATAACTTGGACCAACTTGGAATAAAGTGACTTAACCGAAAAAATGCCAGGAGTGGTATGGGCCAGGTCACCGTGTCCATACTCTCCGAGAGCGAGGGGAAAACGACAGCAATGCGATGCCAGTCAGTAGAGAGCTCCAAGATGGAAACCGAAGGAAACCCAGGTCCCAAAAGGTCCCAGTTATTCCGAGAGCGCTCCAAGATGGAAATCTCAGGAGAGTCACAGTAAGAAAAAAGCACGGGGAAGGACACAACAAGAGAACCATCGCCACACCACCAGTCAAGCCAAAAACGAGTCGAGGCCCCATTGCCCACCACAATTTAACAAGGGAGCAAGACTCATCACAGAGTTTGGTTAGTTGATGCCAGAATTGGGAGCCGCCGGAGCTGCGAGCGAGGAGAGAGCTGCAATTTGGGAAGTACTTTGCCTTAAGGATGTCATACCACATAGCCCCAGGCTTAGCATGTAAAATTCTCCACCACCACTTAATGATTAGCATTTTTTATAATCGAAGTGTTAGTAATACCCAACCCCAAAGGTTTTTAGGACGACACATGATAGACCACTTAGTCAGCCGATACTTTTCCTTACTGTCAGAACTATTCCAATAGAGCCCAATGCGGTGCTTGTCATAGCCCGCATAGCTGCCCCCAGGTAGACGGTAAAAACCCACCAGGAACATAGATAAGGAGGATAAACAAGTATTTGTGAGGCACACCCTGTCAATCGTTGAATTATACCGGCCCCGCCATGGGCTAACCCCATTACCCATCTTTAGAACAGAGGGGGCAAAGTCCATGGTGCGCAACTTAAAAGGGGAAATGGGCAAGCCAAGATATACAAATGGGAAGGAGCCCAATTTCCAGTTAAGAAGATTAGCGACTCTAAGCTCCTCCGCATTAGAACAACCAGTAATAATAACCTCACTCTTAGTAGTGAAAGTGAAGGTAGTGACATTTTGCAAGAGAAGGAAATGATGCTCATCTCTCCAATGGCTTCTCAAGCTCCACTGAAGTTGATAATATGCTTCTTCAAGGCCCGATGCCCCCTAGGATTGTTGAGTCTCTTCTATCTAGCGACATTGTGAATGTATTTCTTCCGCCCACCTCTAACATGTTAGCTAATCTAGATAACTACATGCACTTGCCAAATGCAACATTGCTTGCAAATGTACTCCCTGAAGCTATGTAAGCTTTATAAGAATGGTAATAGCCTAATAGGATGCGCAACTGTACAACCGAACATGACATCGCTTTATTGTAACCATTCTTGAGGCTTTTGTGAAAAGCACCAAGGAGACTATGGGTAGGGATGGAAGCAAATGATAACGTTATGCAGCAACCAACACAACTAGATTATGTTCTCGTTGGGTGTATATGACCTGAAATAGTTAGTAGAATGTTCATTCATGCACATTTGCTAGTATTCGCTAGGCACTTGAAATTATTTCAGGTGGGAGTCGAATCCTCATGCGTAGCCCTGAGAATGAGACTGGGACACATACCGTGGGTGAATGCGATGTCATGGTGAAGGAGAGACAAAGGTTGACGAGGTAGGGAAAGGGTGGGTTGGTCATTTTGATGGATGTATCCTAAGCCCGAGACAAGGATGCCGTGGTCATCCCCAGCAAGGGCTCGCCAGAGGCGGGACGACGCGGCTCGTAAGGGTTAGATGGAGGAAGAAAATGAACAATAACCGTCGAATGCAGATTGGACGGAAGAACAAAGTGATTGAAGTGATATATTAATTTCGGTCGCCTGAAGTATAGCCGGCCCGTAATTGATGTGCATTTCTCGTCGAATACAGTAATTCTGTTTTTTCTGAAAATGGATACAATAACATTTTAGTTTTGCCAATGACACACATCAGCTCGATTTATAAATAGCGACTCTGTCGAACCTAGCAAATTTGCGCGGTTTCGTTGCTGTACGGAAACCTTCAGCACGTCAAATTACAAGAGGCTGAGATCGAGCTAAATAGCACATAGCTTGCGTATATCTCTATATACGAATATGCAGTAAGCTACCAGTACTATTAGCTAATTATTATTGCCATTATTTATCCCTGAGTTAAATCGGGCGGCGCGGTCAATCTCGGCCATCGTCCCGGGGCTGAGAACGACGCAGTTGGAGGCGCACCAGTCCAGGTAGGCCTCCTGCATGGACAATGCTGGCGGCGGCGGTGGCCGTGCCGGAGATGGCCGCCGATCATCCCGATCGTCAGGAGGAGGAGGCGGAGGCGTGCGCGGAGGGGCGGCGCCGGTGAGCCTCTGCACGGTGAGCGCGAAGTCCTGCGGCGGCACCCGGTAGACGTTGTCCTGGGCAGGGTCGCGCCGTGTCCTGCTCCTCGTCGCCGGCGTAGACGTCGCCGGTCCCTGCCGGTGGTGATCATTCTCCATTGATCCGAAGGAGGAGGTGCGTGGCGCGGCCGATCGGTCTGGAGCTGAGGTTCGGCCGGTCAATGAGCTGCTGGGCATGCAGTCAAGCGCCGGAGAAGCTTGGTCGTACCATCTCAGCAAGGGTATATATACGCCGGGCCTCGGCGACAGGGACGTCCACGCAGAAGATGACGTCACACATGGCGGCTCACCCTGTGGAGGTCTCCCTGGGTGCTACTTGGATTACGTCAGCACGGACGCGTCTCGGCCTGGCTCGCCTCATTCCTTTACCGTGCCTCTTTGGAGGTGGATCGATGCATCTTGTAAATAAATTAAAGAATGGGAACGCACCGAACACCTCATCGGTTACCTACGTGAGTGCGTGCCCGCATCTTGTAGTAAATTAAAGAGTCAGCACACACGGAATGCACATGCTTGACAAAACCATATTCATTCGCCGGTCAAATCTTAACGATTTTGTTCCCCAGCTGCGTGCTTTCAGTGTGTAGTGTATTTAGATATTTAGTTAGGGGAACAAAAACATTGCCCTACCCCCCAATCGATGCAAATATGGCCTACTAGATTATTTCTTTGAGTTAACATCACACATGCCAGAATCCCCTCTTCAACAATTTCTAGGCCCTTCAAAATACTTCTCATATATACTCCAAGGCAGGAAGCACATCCCATTGTCTTCTCAGCCAGCATGGCTGGCTCGAAGCCAAAGGTCAGGTCAACAGCTTCAGAACTAAAGAAGACGAGGACTGCTGAGGCTGAAGCGAAAAAGAGGAAACATCCTGAAGCCTCTGCTGCTGCTCCCTCCAAGAAGAAGCGCAAGACCAAGAAGGATCGGGCTACTCCCACAGAGCCCTTAGTTGTTGAACCTATCTCCATGGTTCGCCCTGCCGCTGAACATCAAGAGTGCCAACTGACTGTCCATGAGTCTGCTTCCACAGAGGCTCATGAAGCTGAAGACATTCCAGCAACTGATCCCACCGCTGCTGAAGACATTGGTCACCATGACAATGTTGAAGATGATGTAGTTCTTTCTCAGATCGAGCACAACTTAGTATCATCGCCTGTGCTTACGCACAGCAAACTCATCAGCATTGGTCGTCCTCTGACGCCAATTGCTTAGGATGCATCATGGGCTGATCACCCACAACAACAAGTCACACCACCCCGGCAAGAAGAAGAAGATGACTTTGAGGCCCAGCCAACTCCGTCTCCAGAGGCGTCGCCAGCGTTACGCAGGCTTCGCAAAGGACCAAGGTCTCAAGTCCCTCTTTCGAGCGTTCCAGAAGGAGAAGTTGTTGGTGAACGTAGTAATTTCAAAAAAATTCCTACGCACACGCAAGATCATGGTGATGCATAGCAACGAGAGGGGAGAGTGTTGTCTACGTACCCTCGTAGACCGAAAGCGGAAGCGTTATAGCAACGCGGTTGATGTAGTCGTACGTCTTCACGGCCCGACCGATCAAGCATCGAAACTACGACACCTCCGAGTTCTAGCACACGTTCAGCTCGATGACGATCCCTGGACTCCGATCCAGCAAAGTGTCGGGGAAGAGTTCCGTCAGCTCGACGGCGTGGTGACGATCTTGATGTTCTACCGTCGCAGGGCTTCGCCTAAGCACCGCTACAATATTATCGAGGATTATGGTGGAGGAGGGCACCGCACACGGCTACGAGATCTCAAGGATCAATTGTTGTTTCTAGAGGTGCCCCCCTGCCCCCGTATATAAAGGAGCAAGAGGGAGGGGCGGCCGGCCATGATGAGGCGCGTGAGGGAGGAGTCCTACTCCTACCAGGAGTAGGACTCCCTCCTTTTCCTTGTCCAAATAGGAGAGGGGGAAGGAAGGGAGAGAGGAGAGGAAGGAAAGGGGGGGCGCCGCCCCTCCCTCCTTGTCCAATTCAGACTAGAGGGGGAGGGGGCGCGCGGCCTGCCCTGGCCGCCCCTCCTCTTCTCCACTTTAGGCCCATGAGGCCCATTAACCCCTCGGGGGGTTCCGGTAACCCCCCCGGTACTCCGGTTTTATCCGAAACTTCCCCGGAACACTTCCGGTGTCCGAATATAGTCGTCCAATATATCAATCTTTATGTCTCGACCATTTCGAGACTCCTCATTATGTCCGTGATCATATTCGGGACTCCGAACTAACTTTGGTACATCAAAACTAACAAACTCATAATATAACGGTCATCGAAACCTTAAGCGTGCGGACCCTACGGGTTCGAGAACAATGTAGACATGACCGAGACACGTCTCCGGTCAATAACCAATAGCGGAACCTGGATGCTCATATTGGCTCCCACATATTCTACGAAGATCTTTTATCGGTCAGACCGCATAACAACATACGTTGTTCCCTTTGTCATCGGTATGTTACTTGCCCGAGATTCGATCGTCGGTATCTCAATACCTAGTTCAATCTCGTTGCCGGCAAGTCTCTTTACTCGTTCCGTAATACATCATCTCGCAACTAACTCATTAGTTGCATTGCTTGCAAGGCTTAGGTGATGTGCATTACCAAGAGGGCCCAGAGATACCTCTCCGACAATCGGAGTGACAAATCCTAATCTCGAAATACGCCAACCCAACATGTACCTTTGGAGACACCTGTAGAGCACCTTTATAATCACCCAGTTACGTTGTGACGTTTGGTAGCACACAAAGTGTTCCTCTGGCAAACGGGAGTTGCATAATCTCATAGTCATAGGAACATGTATAAGTTATGAAGAAAGCAATAGCAACATACTAAGCGATCGGGTGCTAAGCTAATGGAATGGGTCATGTCAATCACATCATTCTCCTAATAATGTGATCCCGTTAATCAAATGACAACACATGTCTATGGTTAGGAAACATAACCATCTTTGATTAATGAGCTAGTCAAGTAGAGGCATACTAGTGACGTTTAGTTTGTCTATGTATTCACACAAGTATTATGTTTCCGAATAATACAATTCTAGCATGAATAATAAACATTTATCATGATATAAGGAAATAAAATAATAACATTATTATTGCCTCTAGGGCATATTTCCTTGAGTATCCCACTTGCACTAGAGTCAATAATCTAGATTACACAGTAATGATTTTAACACCCATGGAGCTTTGGTGCTGATCATGTTTTGCTGGTGGAAGAGGCTTAGTCAATGGGTCTGCAACATTCAGATCCGTATGTATCTTGCAAATCTCTATGTCTCCCACCTGGACTAGATCCCGGATGGAATTGAAGTGTCTCTTGATGTGCTTGGTTCTCTTGTGAAATCTGGATTCCTTTGCCAAGGCAATTGCACCAGTATTGTTACAAAAGATTTTCATTGGACCCGATGCACTAAGTATGACACCTAGATCGGATATGAACTCCTTCATCTAGACTCCTTCGTTTGCTGCTTCCGAAGCAGCTATGTACTCTGCTTCACATGTAGATCCCGCCACAACGCTTTGTTTAGAACTGCACCAACTGACAGCTCCACCATTCGTAAAAACACGTATCCGGTTTGCGATTTAGAATTGTCCGGATCAGTGTCAAAGCTTGCATCAACGTAACCATTTACGATGAGCTCTTTGTCACCTCCATATACGAGAAACATATCCTTAGTCCTTTTCAGGTATTTCAGGATGTTCTTGACCGCTGTCCAGTGATCCACTCCTGGATTACTTTGGTACCTCCCTGCTAGACTTATAGCAAGGCACACATCAGGTCTAGTACACAGCATTGCATACATGATAGGGCCTATGGCTGAAGCATAGGGAACATCTTTCATTTTCTCTCTATCTTCTGCGGTGGTCGGACATTGAGTCTTACTCAACTTCACACCTTGTAACACAGGCAAGAATCCTTTCTTTGCTTGATCCATTTTGAACTTCTTCAAAACTTTGTCAAGGTATGTGCTTTGTGAATGTCCAATTAAGCGTCTTGATCTATCTCGATAGATCTTAATGCCCAATATGTAAGCAGCTTCACCGAGGTCTTTCATTGAAAAACTCTTATTCAAGTATCCCTTTATGCTATCCATAAATTCTATATCATTTCCGATTAGTAATATGTCATCTACATATAATATCAGAAATGCTACAGAGCTCCCACTCACTTTCTTGTAAATACAGGCTTCTCCAAAAGTCTGTACAAAACCAAATGCTTTGATCACACTATCAAAGCGTTTATTCCAACTCCGAGAGGCTTGCACCAGTCCATAAATGGATCGCTGGAGCTTGCACACTTTGTCATCTCCCTTTGGATCGACAAAACCTTCCGGCTGCATCATATACAACTCTTCTTCCAGAAATCCATTCAGGAATGCAGTTTTGACATCCATCTGCCAAATTTCATAATCATAAAATGCGGCAATTGCTAACATGATTCGGACAGACATAAGCATCGCTACGGGTGAGAAGGTCTCATCGTAGTCAATCCCTTGAACTTGTCGAAAACCTTTTGCGACAAGTCGAGCTTTGTAGACAGTAATATTACCGTCAGCGTTAGTCTTCTTCTTGAAGATCCATGCTTGCTGATCATTGGGCAAGTCAACCAAAGTCCATACTTTGTTCTCATACATGGATCCCATCTCAGATTTCATGGCTTCAAGCCATTTTGCGGAATCTGGGTTCACCATCGCTTCTTCATAGTTCGTAGGTTCATCATGATCTAGTAGCATGACTTCCAGAACAGGATTACTGTACCACTCTGGTGCGGATCTTACTCTGGTTGATCTACGAGGTTCGGTAGTAACTTGTTCTGAAGTTTCATGATCATTATCATTAGCTTCCTCACTAATTGGTGTAGGTGTCACAGAAACCGGTTTCTGCGATGTACTACTTTCCAATAAGGGAGTAGGTACAGTTACCTCATCAAGTTCTACTTTCCTCCCACTCACTTCTTTCGAGAGAAACTCCTTCTCTAGAAAAACTCTGAATTTAGCAACAAAGGTCTTGCCTTCGGATCTGTGATAGAAGGTGTACCCAACAGTCTCCTTTGGGTATCCTATGAAGACACATTTCTCCGATTTGAGTTCGAGCTTATCAGGTTGAAGCTTTTTCACATAAGCATCGCAGCCCCAAACTTTCAGAAATGACAACTTTGGTTTCTTGCCAAACCACAGTTCATAAGGCGTCGTCTCAACGGATTTCGATGGTGTCCTATTTAACGTGAATGCAGCCGTCTCTAAAGCATAACCCCAAAATGATAGCGGTAAATCTGTAAGAGACATCATAGATCGCACCATATCAAGTAAAGTACGATTACGACGTTCGGACACACCATTACGCTGTGGTGTTCCGGGTGGCGTGAGTTGCGAAACTATTCCGCATTGCTTCAAATGTAGACCAAACTCGTAACTCAAATATTCTCCTCCACGATCAGATCGTAGAAACTTTATTTTCTTGTTACGATGATTTTCAACTTCACTCTGAAATTCTTTGAACTTTTCAAATGTTTCAGACTTATGTTTCATTAAATAGATATACCCATATATGCTTAAATCATCTGTGAAGGTGAGAAAATAACGATATCCGCCACGACCTTCAACATTCATTGGACCACATACATCTGTATGTATGATTTCCAACAAATCTGTTGCTCTCTCCATAGTACCGGAGAACGGTGTTTTAGTCATCTTGCCCATGAGGCACGGTTCGCAAGTACCAAGTGATTCATAATCAAGTGATTCCCAAAGTCCATCAGTATGGAGTTTCTTCATGCGTTTTATACCGATATGACCTAAACGACAGTGCCACAAATAAGTTGCACTATCATTATCAACTCTACATCTTTTGGTTTCAACATTATGATATGTGTATCACTACTATTGAGATTCATCAAAAATAGACCATTCTTCAAGGGTGCATGACCATAAAAGATATTACTCATATAAATAGAACAACCATTATTCTCTGATTTAAATGAATAACCATCTCGCATTAAACAAGATCCAGATATAATGTTCATGCTCAACACTGGCACCAAATAACAATTATTTAGGTCTAATACTAATCCTGATGGTAGATGTAGAGGTAGCGTGCCGACCGCGATCACATCGACTTTGGAACCATTTCCCATGCGCATCGTCACCTCGTCCTTAGCCAATCTACGCTTAATCCGTAGCCCCTGTTTTGAGTTGCAAATGTTAGCAACAGAACCAGTATCAAATACCCAGGTGCTACTGCGAGCATTAGTAAGGTACACATCAATAACATGTATATCACATATACCTTTGTTCACTTTGCCATCCTTCTTATCCGCCAAATACTTGGGGCAGTTCCGCTTCCAGTTGTTGGGGAACGTAGTAATTTCAAAAAAAATTCCTACGCACACGCAAGATCATGGTGATGCATAGCAACGAGAGGGGGAGAGTGTGATCTACGTACCCTTGTAGATCGACAACAGAAGCGTTAACTTGGTTGATGTAGTCGTACGTCTTCATGGCCCGACTGATCAAGCACCGAAACTACGGCACCTCCGAGTTCTAGCACATGTTCAGCTCGATGACGATCCCTGGACTCCGATCCAGCAAAGTGTCGGGGAAGAGTTCCGTCAGCACGACGGCGTGGTGATGATCTTGATGTACTACTGTCGCAGGGCTTCACCTAAGCACCGCTACAATATTATCGAGGACTATGGTGGAAGGGGGCACCACACACGGCTAAGAATATGATCACGTGGATCAACTTGTGTCTCTAGGGGGTGCCCCTGCCTCCGTATATAAAGGTTCAAGGGAGGGGGGCCGGCCGGCCAGGAGAGGCGCGCCAGGAGGAGTCCTACTCCCTCTGGGAGTAGGACTCCCCCCCCCCCTTTCCTAGTTGGAATAGGATTCGTGGAGGGGGGGAAAGAGGAGAGAGAGGAGGAAGGGGGGCCGGCCCCCTCTCCTTGTCCAATTCGGACCAAGGGGGGGAGGGGCGCGCGGCCCATCTCTGGCCACTTCTCCTCTCTTCCACTAAGGCCCACTAAGGTCCATATACCTCCCGGGGGGTTCCGGTAACCTCCCGGTACTCCGGTAAAATCCCGATTTCACCCGGAACACTTCCGATATCCAAACATAGGCTTCCAATATATCAATCTTTATGTCTCGACCATTTCGAGACTCCTCGTCATGTCCGTGATCACATCCGGGACTCCGAACAACCTTCGGTACATCAAAATGCATAAACTCATAATATAACTGTCATCGTAACCTTAAGCGTGCGGACCCTACGTGTTCGAGAACAATGCAGACATGACCGAGACACGTCTTCGGTCAATAACCAATAGCAGAACCTGGATGCTCATATTGGCTCCTACATATTCTACGAAGATCTTTTATCGGTCAGACCGCATAACAACATACGTTGTTCCCTTTGTCATCGGTATGTTACTTGCCCGAGATTCGATCGTCGGTATCCCATACCTAGTTCAATCTCGTTACCGGCAAGTCTCTTTACTCGTTCTGTAATACATCATCCCGGAACTAACTCATTAGTTGCAATGCTTGCAAGGCTTAAGTGATGTGCATTACCGAGAGGGCCCAGAGATACCTCTCCGACAATCGAAGTGACAAATCCTAATCTTGAAATACGCCAACCCAACATGTACCTTTGGAGACACCTGTAGAGCTCCTTTATAATCACCCAGTTACGTTGTGACGTTTGGTAGCACACAAAGTGTTCCTCTGGCAAACGGGAGTTGCATAATCTCATAGTCATAGGAACATGTATAAGTCATGAAGAAAGCAATAGCAACATACTAAACGATCGGGTGCTAAGCTAATGGAATGGGTCATGTCAATCAGATCATTCAACTAATGATGTGATCCCGTTAATCAAATAACAACTCTTTGTCCATGGTTAGGAAACATAACCATCTTTGATTAACGAGCTAGTCAAGTAGAGGCATACTAGTGACACTCTGTTTGTCTATGTATTCACACATGTATTATGTTTCCGGTTAATACAATTCTAGCATGAATAATAAACTTTTATCATGATATAAGGAAATAAATAATAACTTTATTATTTCCTCTAGGGCATATTTCCTTCAGTCTCCCACTTGCACTAGAGTCAATAATCTAGATTACATAGTAATGATTCTAACACCCATGGAGCCTTGGTGCTGATCATGTTTTGCTCGTGGAAGAGGCTTAGTCAACTAGGTTACCGTACCACTCTGGTGCGGATCTCACTCTGGTTGATCTACGAGGTTCAGTAGTATCTTGTTCTGAAGTTTCATGATCATTATCATTAGCTTCCTCACTAATTGGTGTAGGTGTCACAGAAACCGGTTTCTGCGATGTACTACTTTCCAATAAGGGAGTAGGTACAGTTACCTCATCAAGTTCTACTTTCCTCCCACTCACTTCTTTCGAGAGAAACTCCTTCTCTAGAAAAACTCTGAATTTAGCAACAAAGGTCTTGCCTTCGGATCTGTGATAGAAGGTGTACCCAACAGTCTCCTTTGGGTATCCTATGAAGACACATTTCTCCGATTTGAGTTCGAGCTTATCAGGTTGAAGCTTTTTCACATAAGCATCGCAGCCCCAAACTTTCAGAAACGACAACTTTGGTTTCTTGCCAAACCATAGTTCATAAGGCGTCGTCTCAACGGATTTTGATGGTGTCCTATTTAACGTGAATGCGGCCGTCTCCAAAGCATAACCCCAAAACGATAGCGGTAAATCAGTAAGAGACATCATAGATCGCACCATATCTAGTAAAGTATGATTACGACGTTCGGACACACCATTACGCTGTGGTGTTCCGGGTGGCGTGAGTTGCGAAACTATTCCGCATTGTTTCAAATGTACACCAAACTCGTAACTCAAATATTCTCCTCCACGATCAGATCGTAGAAACTTTATTTTCTTGTTACGATGATTTTCAACTTCACTCTGAAATTCTTTGAACTTTTCAAACATTTCAGACTTATGTTTCATTAAGTAGATATACCCATATCTGCTTAAGTCATCTGTGAAGGTGAGAAAATAACGATATCCGCCACGAGCCTCAATATTCATCGGACCACATACATCTGTATGTATGATTTCCAACAAATCTATTGCTCTCTCCATAGTACCAGAGAACGGCGTTTTAGTCATCTTGCCCATGAGGCACGGTTCACAAGTACCAAGTGATTCATAATCAAGTGGTTCCAAAAGTCCATCAGTATGGAGTATCTTCATGCGCTTTACACCGATATGACCTAAACGGCAGTGCCACAAATAGGTTGCACTATCATTATCAACTCTGCATCTTTTGGCTTCAACATTATGAATATGTGTGTTACTACTATCGAGATTCAATAAGAATAGACCACTCTTCAAGGGTGCATGACCATAAAAGATATTACTCATATAAATAGAACAACCATTATTCTCTGATTTAAATGAATAACCGTCTCGCATCAAACAAGATCCATATATAATGTTCATGCTTAACGCTGGCACCAAATAACAATTATTTAGGTCTAATATTAATCCCGAAGGTAGATGTAGAGGTAGCGTGCCGACTGCGATCACATCGACTTTGGAACCGTTTCCCACGCGCATCGTCACCTCGTCCTTAGCCAATCTTCGCTTAATCCGTAGTCCCTGTTTCGAGTTGCAAATATTAGCAACAGAACCAGTATCAAATACCCAGGTGCTACTGCGAGCATTAGTAAGGTACACATCAATAACATGTATATCACATATACCTTTGTTCACCTTGCCATCCTTCTTATCCACCAAATACTTGGGGCAGTTCCGCTTCCAGTGACCAGTCTGCTTGCAGTAGAAGCACTCAGTTTCAGGCTTAGGTCCAGACTTGGGTTTCTTCTCTTGAGCAGCAACTTGCTTGCTGTTCTTCTTGAAGTTCCCTTTCTTCTTCCCTTTGCCCTTTTTCTTGAAACTAGTGGTCTTGTTGACCATCAACACTTGATGCTCCTTTTTGATTTCTACCTCCGCAGCTTTCAGCATTGCGAAGAGCTCGGGAATAGTCTTATTCATCCCTTGCATATTATAGTTCATCACGAAGCTCTTGTACCTTGGTGGCAGTGATTGGAGAATTCTGTCAATGATGCAATCATCTGGAAGATTAACTCCCATTTGAATCAAGTGATTATTATACCCAGACATTTTGAGTATATGCTCACTGACAGAACTGTTCTCCTCCATCTTGCAGCTATAGAACTTATTGGAGACTTCATATCTCTCAATCCGGGCATTTGCTTGAAATATTAACTTCAACTCCTGGAACATCTCATATGCTCCATGACGTTCAAAACGTCGTTGAAGTCCCGGTTCTAAGCCGTAAAGCATGGCACACTGAACTATCGGGTAGTCATCAGCTTTGCTCTGCCAGACGTTCACAACATCTGGTGTTGCTCCAGCAGCAGGCCTGGCACCCAGCGGTGCTTCCAGGACGTAATTCTTCTGTGCAGCAATGAGGATAATCCTCAAGTTACGGACCCAGTCCGTGTAATTGCTACCATCATCTTTCAACTTTGCTTTCTCAAGGAACACATTAAAATTCAACGGAACAACAGCACGGGCCATTTATCTACAATCATACATAAACAAGCAAGATACTATCAGGTACTAAGTTCATGATAAATTTAGGTTCAATTAATCATATTACTTAAAGAACTCCCACTTAGATAGACATCCCTCTAATCCTCTAAGTGATTACGTGATCCAAATCAACTAAACCATGTCCGATCATCACGTGAGATGGAGTAGTTTCATTGGTGAACATCACTATGTTGATCATATCTACTATATGATTCACGCTCGACCTTTCGGTCTCCGTGTTCCGAGGCCATATCTGTATATGCTTGGCTCGTCAAGTATAACCTGAGTATTCCGCGTGTGCAACTGTTTTGCACCCGTTGTATTTGAACGTAGAGCCTATCACACCTGATCATCACGTGGTGTCTCAGCACGAAGAACTTTCGCAACGGTGCATACTCAGGGAGAACACTTCTTGATAATTTAGTGAGAGATCATCTTATAATGCTACCATCAATCAAAGCAAGATAAGATGCATAAAAGATAAACATCACATGCAATCAATATAAGTGATATGATATGGCCATCATCATCTTGTGCTTGTGATCTCCATCTCCGAAGCACCGTCATGATCACCATCGTCACCGGCGCGACACCTTGATCTCCATCGTAGCATCGTTGTCGTCTCGCCAATCTTATGCTTCCACAACTATCGCTACCGCTTAGTGATAAAGTAAAGCACTACAACGCGATTGCATTGCATACAATAAAGCGACAACAATATGGCTCTTGCCAGTTGCCGATAACTCGGTTACAAAACATGATCATCTCATACAATAAAATTTAGCATCATGTATTGACCATATCACATCACAACATGCCCTGCAAAAACAAGTTAGACGTCCTCTACTTTGTTGTTGCATGTTTTACGTGGCTGCTACGGGCTTAAGCAAGAACCAATCTTACCTACGCATCAAAACCACAACGATAGTTTGTCAAGTTGGTGCTGTTTTAACCTTCACAAGGACCGGGCGTAGCCACACTTGGTTCAACTAAAGTTGGAGAAACTGTCACCCGCAAGCCACCTATGTGCAAAGCATGTCGGGAGAACCGGTCTCGCGTAAGCGTACGCGTAATGTCGGTCCGGGCCGCTTCGTCCAACAATACCGCCGAACCAAAGTATGACATGCTGGTAAGCAGTATGACTTATATCGCCCACAACTCACTTGTGTTCTACTCGTGCATATAACATCAACATATAAAACCTAAGCTCGGATGCCACTGTTGGGGAACGTAGTAATTTCAAAAAAATTCCTACGCACACGCAAGATCATGGTGATGCATAGCAACGAGAGGGGGAGAGTGTGATCTACGTACCGTTGTAGATCGACAACAGAAGCGTTAACTTGGTTGATGTAGTCGTACGTCTTCACGGCCCGACCGATCAAGCACCGAAACTACGACACCTCCGAGTTCTAGCACACGTTCAGCTCGATGATGATCCCCGGACTCCGATCCAGCAAAGTGTCGGGGAAGAGTTCCGTCAGCATGACGGCGTGGTGACGATCTTGATGTACTACTGTCGCAGGGCTTCGCCTAAGCACCGCTACAATATTATCGAGGACTATGGTGGAAGGGGGCACCGCACACGGCTAAGAATGTGATCACGTGGATCAACTTGTGTCTCTAGGGGGTGCCCCTGCCTCCATATATAAAGGTTCAAGGGAGGGGGGCCGGCCGGCCAGGAGAGGCGTGCCAGGAGGAGTCAGTAGGACTCCTCCCTTTCCTAGTTGGAATAGGATTCGTGGAGGGGGGGAAAGAGGAGAGAGAGGAGGAAGGGGGGCCGGCCCCCTCTCCTTGTCCAATTCGGACCAAGGGGGGGGGGGGAGGGGCGCGCGGCCATCTCCGGCCACCTCTCCTCTCTTCCACTAAGGCCCATATACCTCCCGGGGTGTTCCGGTAACCTCCCGGTACTCCGGTAAAATCCCGATTTCACCCGGAACACTTCCGGTATCCAAACATAGGCTTCCAATATATCAATCTTTATGTCTCGACCATTTCGAGACTCCTCGTCATGTCCGTGATCACATCCGGGACTCCGAACAACCTTCGGTACATCAAAATGCATAAACTCATAATATAACTGTCATCGTAACCTTAAGCGTGCGGACCCTACGTGTTCGAGAACAATGTAGACATGACCGAGACACGTCTTCGGTCAATAACCAATAGCGGAACCTGGATGCTCATATTGGCTCCTACATATTCTACGAAGATCTTTTATCGGTCAGACTGCATAACAACATACGTTGTTCCCTTTGTCATCGGTATGTTACTTGCCCGAGATTCGATCGTCGGTATCCCATACCTAGTTCAATCTCGTTACCGGCAAGTCTCTTTACTCGTTCTGTAATACATCATCCCGGAACTAACTCATTAGTTGCAATGCTTGCAAGGCTTAAGTGATGTGCATTACCGAGAGGGCCCAGAGATACCTCTCCGACAATCGAAGTGACAAATCCTAATCTTGAAATACGCCAACCCAACATGTACCTTTGGAGACACCTGTAGAGCTCCTTTATAATCACCCAGTTACGTTGTGAAGTTTGGTAGCACACAAAGTGTTCCTCTGGCAAACGGGAGTTGCATAATCTCATAGTCATAGGAACATGTATAAGTCATGAAGAAAGCAATAGCAACATACTAAACGATCGGGTGCTAAGCTAATGGAATGGGTCATGTCAATCAGATCATTCAACTAATGATGTGATCCCGTTAATCAAATAACAACTCTTTGTCCATGGTTAGGAAACATAACCATCTTTGATTAACGAGCTAGTCAAGTAGAGGCATACTAGTGACACTCTGGTTGTCTATGTATTCACACATGTATTATGTTTCCGGTTAATACAATTCTAGCATGAATAATAAACTTTTATCATGATATAAGGAAATAAATAATAACTTTATTATTGTCTCTAGGGCATATTTCCTTCACCAGTGACCACTCTGCTTGCAGTAGAAGCACTCAGTCTCAGGCTTAGGTCCAGACTTGGGTTTCTTCTCCTGAGCAGCAACTTGCTTGCTGTTCTTCTTGAAGTTCCCTTTTTCTTCCCTTTGCCCTTTTTCTTGGAACTGGCGGTCCTGTTGACCATCAACACTTGATGCTCCTTCTTGATTTCTACCTCCGCAGTTTTCAGCATTGTGAAGAGCTCAGGAATAGTCTTATTCATCCCTTGCATATTATAGTTCATCACGAAGCACTTGTAGCTAGGTGGCAGTGATTGGAGAATTCTGTCAATGACGCAATCATCTGGAAGATTAACTCCCAATTGAATCAAGTGATTATTATACCCAGACATTTTGAGTATATGCTCACTGACAGAACTGTTCTCCTCCATCTTGCAGCTATAGAACTTATTGGAGACTTCATATCTCTCAATTCGGGCATTTGCTTGAAATATTAACTTCAACTCCTGGAACATCTCATATGCTCCATGACATTCAAAACGTCGTTGAAGTCCCGATTCTAAGCCGTAAGGCATGGCACACTGAACTATCGAGTAGTCACCAGCTTTGCTCTGCTAGACGTTCATAACATCTGGTGTTGCTCCTGCAGCAGGCTTGGCATTTAGCGGTGCTTCCAGGACGTAATTCTTCTGTGCAGCAATGAGGATAATCCTCAAGTTACGGACCCAGTCCGTGTAACTGCTACCATCATCTTTCAACTTTGCTTTCTCAAGGAACGCATTAAAATTTAACGGAACAACAGCACGAGCCATCTATCTACAATCAAACATAGACAAGCAAGATACTATCAGCTACTAAGTTCATGATAAATTTAAGTTCAATTAATCATATTACTTAAGAACTCCCACTTAGAAAGACATCCCTCTAATCTTCTAAGTGATTACGTGATCCAAATCAACTAAACCATAACCGATCATCACGTGAAATGGAGTAGTTTTCAATGGTGAACGTTGCTATGTTGATCATATCTACTATATGATTCACGCTCGACCTTTCGGTCTCAGTGTTCCGAGGCCATATCTGCATATGCTAGGCTCGTCAAATTTAACCTGAGTATTCTGCGTGTGCAAAAACTGGCTTGCACCCGTTGTAGATGGACTTAGAGCTTATCACACCCGATCATCACGTGGTGTCTGGGCACGACGAACTTTGGCAATGGTGCATACTCAGGGAGAACACTTTTTATCTTGAAATTTAGTGAGAGATCATCTTATAATGCTACCGTCAATCAAAGAAAGATAAGATGCATAAAAGATAAACATCACATGCAATCAATATAAGTGATATGATATGGTCATCATCATCTTGTACTTGTGATCTCCATCTCCGAAGTACCGTCATGATCACCATCGTCACCGGCGCGACACCTTGATCTCCATCGTTGCATCGTTGTTGTCTCGCCAATCTTATGCTTCCACGACTATCGCTACCGCTTAGTGATAAAGTAGAGCATTACAGCGCGACTGCATTGCATACAATAAAGCGACAACCATAGGGCTCCTGCCAGTTACCGATAACTCGGTTACAAAACATGATCATCTCATACAATAAAATTTAGCATCATGTCTTGACCATATCACATCACAACATGCCCTGCAAAAACAAGTTAGACGTCCTCTACTTTGTTGTTGCAAGTTTTACGTCGCTGCTACGGGCTTAGCAAGAACCGTTCTTACCTACGCATCAAAACCACAATGATAGTTTGTCAAGTTGGTGCTGTTTTAACCTTCGCAAGGATCGGGCATAGCCACACTTGGTTCAACTAAGTTGCAGAAACTGACACCCGCCAGCCACCTGTGTGCAAAGCACGTCGGTAGAACCAGTCTCGCGTAAGCGTACGCGTAATGTCGGTCCGGGCCGCTTCATCCAACAATCCCGCCGAACCAAAGTATGACATGCTGGTAAGCAGTATGACTTATATCGCCCACAACTCACTTGTGTTCTACTCGTGCATATAACATCAACTCATAAAACCTAGGCTCGGATGCCACTGTTGGTGAACGTAGTAATTTCAAAAAAATTCCTACGCACACGGAAGATCATGGTGATGCATAGAAACGAGAGGGGAGAGTGTTGTCCACGTACCCTTGTAGACCGAAAGCGGAAGCGTTATAACAACGCGGTTGATGTAGTCGTATGTCTTCACGGCCCGACCGATCAAGCACCGAAACTACGGCACCTCCGAGTTCTAGCACACGTTCAGCTCGATGACGATCCCCGGACTCCGATCCAGCAAAGTGTCGGGGAAGAGTTCTGTCAGCACGACGACGTGGTGACGATCTTGATGTACTACTGTCGCAGGGCTTCGCCTAAGCACCACTACAATATTATCGAGGATTATGGTGGAGGGGGGCACCGCACACGGCTAAGAGATCTCAAGGATCAATTGTTGTGTCTAGAGGTGCCCCCTTGCCCCCGTATATAAAGGAGCAAGGGGGAGGGGCGGCCGGCCATGATGAAGCGCGCCAGGGAGGAGTCCTACTCCTACCGGGAGTAGGACTCCCTCCTTTTCCTTATCCAAGTGGGAGAGGGGGATGGAAGGGAGAGAGGAGAGGAAGGAAAGGGGGGGCGCCGCCCCTCCCTCCTTGTCCAATTCGGACTAGAGGGGGAGGGGGCGCGCGGCCTGCCCTGGGCGCCCCTCCTCTTCTCCACTTTAGGCCCATGAGGCCCATTAACCCCCCGGGGGGTTCCGGTAACCCCCCGGTACTCCGGTTTTATCCGAAACTTCCTCGGAACACTTCCGGTGTCCGAATATAGTCGTCCAATATATCAATCTTTATGTCTCGACCATTTCGAGACTCCTCATTATGTCCGTGATCATATCCGGGACTCCGAACTAACTTCGGTACATCAAAACTAATGAACTCATAATATAACTGTCATTGAAACCTTAAGCGTGCGGACCCTACGGGTTCGAGAACAATGTAGACATGATCGAGACACGTCTCCGGTCAATAACCAATAGCGGAACCTGGATGCTCATATTGGCTCCCACATATTCTACGAAGATCTTTTATCGGTCAGACCGCATAACAACATACATTGTTCCCTTTGTCATCAGTATGTTACTTGCCCGAGATTCGATCGTCGGTATCTCAATACCTATTTCAATCTCGTTGCCGGCAAGTCCCTTTACTCGTTCCGTAATACATCATCTCACAACTAACTCATTAGTTGCATTGCTTGCAAGGCTTAGGTGATGTGCATTACCGAGAGGGCCCAGAGATACCTCTCCGACAATCGGAGTGACAAATCCTAATCTCGAAATACGCCAACCCAACATGTACCTTTGGAGACACCTGTAGAGCACCTTTATAATCACCCAGTTACGTTGTGACGTTTGGTAGCACACAAAGTGTTCCTGTGGCAAACGGGAGTTGCATAATCTCATAGTCATAGGAACATGTATAAGTTATGAAGAAAGCAATAGCAACATACTAAACGATCAGGTGCTAAGCTAATGGAATGGGTCATGTCAATCACATCATTCTCCTAATAATGTGATCCCGTTAATCAAATGACAACACATGTTTATGGTTAGGAAACATAACCATCTTTGATTAATGAGCTAGTCAAGTAGAGGCATACTAGTGACGTTTAGTTTGTCTATGTATTCACACAAGTATTATGTTTCTGGATAATACAATTCTAGCATGAATAATAAACATTTATCATGATATAAGGAAATAAAATAATAACATTATTATTGCCTCTAGGGCATATTTCCTTCAGAAGTGCCCCACCAATCTGTTACACGTCAAGTGTTTCCAGATGCCACTCCTACTGTGAATGTCTCCGAGTCTGAGGCTAAAGCTGCTGAAGAGATTCCGGCTGCATCAACCGACGACACTCAAGAAGAAGAACGTGTCCCTACTCCCCCCATTACTGAAGAAGCTGTTCTCGAGGAGAACGTGTCTGTGCCCGACCGTCCAGCTCATCAAGTGGAGGTTGAGAATCTTGAGGCTGCCACCACCAACACAAATGAAGCCAATGACGTTGTCATGGCTGAAGCAAATGTGGAGCCTGCACCAACAAATGTGCCAGAAGTCAGTGAAGCCAATGATGCTACTGCTCCTGTTCCTGCGCCTGCTGCTGGTCCTCAGTTTGACTATCAAGCACATGCCTCAGGTATAGAAGCCAATGCCAAGGTTGCCCAGGTTTCCAGGTCCTACATCAGCACCCGAATCCTTTAATGTCAACGGCTTCAAAGCAGATAACACCTTTGAGGGAGTCCTGGATTAGGGGGTGTTTGGGTAGCCGGACTATACCTTCAGCCGGACTCCAGGACTATGAAGATACAAGATTGAAGACTTCGTCCCGTGTCCGGATGGGACTTTCCTTGGCGTGGAAGGCAAGCTTGGCGATGCGGATATTCAAGATCTCCTAGCATTGTAACCGACTTTGTGTAACCCTAACCCTCTCCGGTGTCTATATAAACCGGAGGGTTTTAGTCCGTAGGACAACTTCATCATACAACAATCATACCATAGGCTAGCTTCTAGGGTTTAGCCTCCTTGATCTCGTGGTAGATCTACTCTTGTACTATCCATATCATCAATATTAATCAAGCAGGACGTAGGGTTTTACCTCCATCAAGAGGGCCCAAACCTGGGTAAAACATCGTGTTCCTTGCCTCCTATTACCATCCGGCCTAGACGCACAGTTCGGGACCCCCTACCCGAGATTCGCCGGTTTTGACACCGACATTGGTGCTTTCATTGAGAGTTCCTCTGTGTCGTTGCTTTTAGGCCCGATGGCTCCTTCAATCATCAACAACGATGCAGTCCAGGGTGAGACTTTTCTCCCCAGACAGATCTTCGTCTTCGGCGGCTTCGCACTGCGGGCCAATTCGCTTGGCCACCTTGAGCAGATCGAAAGCTACGCCCCTGGCCATCAGGTCAGGTTTGGAAGCCTAAACTACACGGCTGACATCCGCGGGGACTTGATCTTTGACGGATTCGAGCCACAGCCAAGCGTGCCGCACTGTCTCGATGGGCATGATATAGCTCTGCCGCCGAACAGCACCTTGGAGGCCGCACACGCATCGGTCCTGTCGTGGAATTGTCATGGCAGATGTCCTAGTGTAAGGACTTAGTCGCGAGGCCAACGCATCCATGTGGTAGCTTGAAGGGGTTGAGCAGAATCGAGAGACGCAACACACAAGACGAGGATTTAGACAGCTTCGGGCCCCGGGAAACATCATCCGGTAATAACCCTACGTGCTGTTTGTGGCTAGGTCTCATTATGATCATGAGGGAGTCGCCTTAAGCCGGCTCTCCTCTTTGTGTCTAGCCCTAGATATTGTTTCTTCTTGCCTGTCCCTCTTTGGGGAGCCTTGCCCCTCCTTATATAAGTTAGAGGGGCGGGTTACATGTGGAGTCCTAGTAGGACTAGGATTAGTCTATCTTCTCTTACAAGTTGATTACAAGTCCGGGTCTTGCTTCCTCGTAAAGGAGATATTCCTCACGCCTTTCCTCTTAAGCCGGCCTACCATAACGTAGCCGGCCTTCTGGGCCTTGAGCCTCTTGGGCCCCCGGGTCTTGTCGCTCCTTTGATCCGCTTGCCAGGTCACCCATAAGTCGCCAGGCTCAGGCAGGTCACTTAGTGAGTCGTCCAGTCAGGGCGGGTCATTAGTGAGTCGCCAAGTCCGGCCGAGTTATACATCTGGCCGGGTCATACCACGGGATATATCCCCGACATTAGCCCCCAAGTTTAATTTGGATTTATCCATGTTAAACTGATCTGCAACATAAACACAAGAACAAATTGACAGGTTGCACTCCGGGTTAAATATTCTTGTAAGCCGGCACTTGATCATCCTTAAGTCCTTGTCATCTCCTCCTTCTGGAAAATCCGGGTCAATGGACCAACTTCGTAGTCAATTTGCTTGTAGAGGAAATATTGTAAATAAAGCATCCATTTGAGTCGGCCTTCAATGCTCTGACTTGACAAAAATATTGGTCTTCAAATATTCAACTTATATTTAGCCGACTTGAGATATAAAACTTGCCAGTTTATGATTACCAAAATTGCCGGGTTATAAATAGATGATGCTGAGTCATAATTGTCGCCGACGCCGGTTTATGATTTTTGCCGACACCGGGTCAATCTGATTTACTCAAACAGAAAATTTGAAGATATTTCTCCCTTATATCCATAATACCTATAGCCCCCAAGGGCCGGTTTAATCAGCATGAATAAGCCGGGACTTATCACCATGGCTTTAAATGGAATCCAGTTGTGTAGCCCCCATGAGTCGGCTATAGTCATAGTAGTGTAGCCGGGTCATCCTAGAATTGTCTTAAGCAAAGAGCAATATGCATTAGCCCCCAAGTGTCGGGTCATTATGTAATAATGGGTAGGGACTTTGTAAATATGATGATGTAAATTTGAGCAGTAACGTGTAGCCCCCAAGGGCCGGCTTAGTAAGATAATACTAAGCTGGGACTTTTTCATTGAAAATAATATCATATGATGTAACCCCCATCCTAGGGCTTGAACCCACGTCCACAAGGTTAAGAGCTTTATGCTTTACCAACTGAGCAGTGGATCCTTCAATATATAATGGAATAAGGCTTGTGTATCTTGAATTTTAACAGGAGCAATTGGTAGCCCCCAAGGGCCGGCTCATTACAATGGGATGAGTCGGGTCTTCAATAAGGCCAATAAAAATGACTTTGCATTAGCCCCCAAGGGCCGGCTTAGTAAGATAATACTGAACCGGGACTTGATATATACTTCAATGAAAATAACATCTTATAATGTAGCTTTCATCGCAGGGCTTGAACCCACGTCCACAAGGTTAAGAGCTTTGTGCTTTACCAATTGAGTAATGGATCCTTCAATATTATGGATGAAAACTTGTGTACCTTGAATTGTTGACAGGAGCAATTGATAGCCCCCAAGGGCCGGCTCATTAAACTGTCGTGGAATTGTCACGGCAGATGTCCTAGTGTAAGGACTTAGTCGCGAGGCCAACGCATCCATGTGGTAGCTTGAAGGGGTTGAGTGGAATCGAGAGACGCAACACGTAAGACGAGGATTTAGACAGCTTCGGGCCCCGGGAAACATCATCCGGTAATAACCCTATGTGCTGTTTGTGGCTAGGTCTCATTATGATCATGAGGGAGTCGCCGTAAGCCGGCTCTCCTCTTTGTGTCTAGCCCTAGATATTGTTTCTTCTTGCCTGTCCCTCTTTGGGGAGCCCTGCCCCTCCTTATATAAGTTAGAGGGGCGGGTTACATGTGGAGTCCTAGTAGGACTAGGATTAGTCTATCTTCTCTTACAAGTTGATTACAAGTCCGGGTCTTGCTTCCTCGTAAAGGAGATATTCCTCACGCCTTTCCTCTTAAGCCGGCCTACCATAACGTAACCGGCCTTCTGGGCCTTGAGCCTCTTGGGCCCCCGGGTCTTGTCGCTCCTTTGATCTGCTTGCCAGGTCACCCATAAGTCGACAGGCTCGGGCGGGTCACTTAGTGAGTCGTCCAGTCAGGGCGGGTCATTAGTGAGTCGCCAAGTCCGGCCGGGTTATACATCTGGCTGGGTCATACCGCGGGGTATATCCCCGACAGGTCCCGACCATTGATTCAGAGCCTACTGCGCCGATCGAGGATCAGCGGTTGGACGCTGCCTCAGGGGCTGCGATCTCAGAGGCGATCGAGCCGAACTCCAGCCCCGCACTCCGCATGGCCCGTGACTCCGAGGAGCCGGATTCCTCTCCGAACTCCGAGCCCCCCGCGCCCCTGCCGATCGATTCCGATTGGGCGCCGATAATGGAGTTCACCGCCGCGGACATCTTTCAGCACTCGCCCTTCGGCGACATCCTGAATTCTCTAAAGTCTCTCTCTTTATCAGGAGAGCCCTGGCCGGACTACGGTCAGCAAGGTTGGGATACGGACGATGAAGAAATTCAAAACCCACCCACCACCCACTTCGTAGCCACTGTCGACGACTTAACCGACATGCTTGACTTCGACTCCGAAGACATCGACGGCATGGACGACGATGCAGGAGACGAACAAGAACCAGCACCTGTAGGGCGCTGGAAGGCCACCTCGTCATATGACATATATATGGTGGACACTCCAAAGGATGGAGATGGCGATGGAACAACGGGGGACGATACCTCTAAGAAACAGCCCAAGCGCCGGCGTCAGCGGCGCCGCTCTAAATCCCGCCAAAGCAAAAACGGTGATTCCGGCACGGGAGATAATACTACTCCGGATAGCGCCGAAGAACACCCCCTCCAGCAAGATTCAACACAGGAGGACAGAGAAGCCAGCCCTCACGAGAGGGTGGCGGACCAAGAGGTTGAGGACGATAATTATACGCCTCCCTCCGAAGACGAGGCAAGCCTCGACGACGACGAGTTCGTCGTGCCAGAGGATCTCGCTGAACAAGAGCGTTTTAAACGCAGGCTTATGGCCACGGAAAGCAGCCTCAAGAAAAAGCAGCAACAGCTTAGAGCTGATCAGGATTTGCTAGCTGACAGATGGACTGAAGTCCTTGCGGCCGAAGAGTATGAACTCGAATGCCCCTCCAAGAGTTACCCAAAGCGCAGGCTGCTACCCCGACTAGAGGAGGAAGCACCTACATGACCAGGGCATGACATGGCCGACCGGCCACCTCGTGGCTGCGACAGAGAGGCCTCTTGGCCCTCCACTCAAGCCATGCCCCGACGCCGCGTCAAGCATACTAAGGCACGGGAAAATGCGCCCGACCTATGCGACATACTGGAGGACAAGGCAAGGCAAACAAGATCGATCTACGGATCGCGCAGGCGCCCCACGGCACGTGACGGTGATCGTCACTCCGGATGCAATAAATCCGGCCGGGCCGAACTCAACAGACAAAGCTCCTTCGAGCTGCGTCGTGATATAGCCCAATACAGAGGCGCCGCACACCCACTATGCTTCACAGATGAAGTAATGGATCATAAAATCCCTGAGGGGTTCAAACCCGTAAACATCGAATCATACGATGGCACAACAGATCCTGCGGTATGGATCGAGGATTGTCTCCTTCATATCCACATGGCCCGCGGTGATGATCTACACGCCATCAAATACCTCCCACTCAAACTTAAGGGACCGGCCCGGCATTGGCTTAACAGCTTGCCAACAGACTCAATCGGTTCGTGGGAGGACCTGGAAGCCGCATTCCTTGACAACTTCCAGGGCACTTATGTGCGACCACCGGACGCCGATGACCTAAGCCACATAATTCAGCAGCCAGAGGAATCGGCCAGGCAATTCTGGACACGGTTCCTAACAAAGAAAAACCAGATAGTCGAATGTCCGGACGCAGAGGCCTTAGTGGCCTTCAAGCATAATATCCGTCATGAGTGGCTTGCCCAGCACCTGGGGCAGGAAAAGCCAAAATCTATGGCAGCCCTCACGACACTCATGACCCGCTTTTGCGCGGGAGAAGACAGCTGGCTAGATCGCAGCAACAATTTAACCAAGAACCCTGGTAATTCGAATACCAAGGACAAAAGCGACAGGTCACATCGGAACAAACAAAAGCGCGGCGTTAACAGTGACAGCAACGAGGATACAACAGTTAATGTCGGATTCCAAGGCTACAAATCCGGTCAACGGAAAAAGCCATTCAAAAGAAATACTCAGGGCCCGTCCAGTTCGGACCGAATACTCAACCGCTTGTGCCAGATACATGGCACCCCCGAAAAGCCAGCCAATCACACCAACAGGGATTGTTGGGTGTTCAAGCAGGCAGGCAAGTTAAGAGCCGAAAACAAAGACAAGGGGCTGTATAGCGACAACGAGGAGGAGCCCAGGCCGCCGAACAACGGTGGACAGAAGGGATTTCCCCCGCAAGTGCGGACGGTGAACATGATATATGCAACCCACATCCCCAAGAGGAGCGGAAGCGTGCGTTACGGGACGTATATGAGATGGAGCCAGTCGCCCCAAAGTTCAACCCATGGTCCTCCTGCCCGATCACCTTTGATCGAAGGGACCACCCCACTAGCATCCGTCACGGCGGCTTCGCCGCATTGGTTCTAGACCCAATTATTGACGGATTTCATCTCACAAGAGTCCTCATGGACGGCGGCAGCAGCCTGAACCTGCTTTACCAGGATACAGTGCGAAAAATGGGCCTAGATCCCTCGAGGATCAAGCCCACCAAAACGACCTTTAAAGGCGTCATACCAGGTGTAGAAGCCAACTGTACAGGCTCAGTCACACTGGAAGTGGTCTTCGGATCTTCGGATAACTTTCGAAGCGAGGAGTTAATCTTCGACATAGTCCCGTTCCGTAGTGGCTATCACGCACTGCTCGGGCGAACCGCATTCGCAAAATTCAACGCGGTACCGCACTATGCATACCTCAAGCTCAAGATGCCAGGCCCTAGAGGAGTAATCACGGTCAATGGGAACACTGAACGCTCCCTCTGAACGGAGGAGCACATGGCAGCGCTCGCAGCAGAAGTACAAAGCAGCCTCTCTAGGCAGTTTTCCAGTTCGGCCTTCAAAAAGCTGGACACTGTCAAGCGCGCCCGGAGTACCCTACAACAAGACCACCTGGCACGTTCTGAGCTAGCGTAGCAATGCGGCCCCAACCCTAGCCCTCGCGATATAGCGAAACCAGTGCTTCGCGTACATAACTACGCTCTTAAAATACCATGGGCACAGGGGAAGGGGCACTATCACGGCACGCCCGAAATACGGCTTAAACCGCACCAGGGGCTGTCGGATTCCTTTTTCTTTTTCTTTTTTTCTCTTACTCTCAGGACTCCATACTTCGGATGACCCGTTCGGCAATTCAACTGCCGCACAAACGATGCAAGATCCAGGAAAGCAGACAAGCCACGCCGCATTATGGAACTCCCAGGTGGTCTCTATTGCGAGCAGTATACCTGTTTTTTAATACAATTCCGTGGCCTGCCCCTGGCCAGGACATGTTAAATAGTCCAATTTCTTTTGCTTATCGCACTATTTGTATCGTTCCGCTTTCATAGCAGCCTTTCTATAAACAATGCATAGCTTTTTGTCTATTTTTTGCATTATCCTCTTTTTATATATATGTTTATCAATAACATGTTGCATCCGTACACTATGGTACGGCAAAAATACGCCAGGGGCTTCAGTACCCATCAATATGGCGTGAGAAGTCCGTACACTTTCACAAGTGCAGCACCCCGAACTTATAGCACTATATGCACAGGCTCCGAATCATGATTTGGGTCAATAGTTGGGTTTTCCCGGCTCCTATGTTTTGGTGCCTTACGTTCCGCTATATCGGCTAAGGTAGCACTATGAGAACTACTGCGATTGTGCCCCAGTTGAGCTGGGCTGAGCACCTCAGTAGAGAAAGCTAAAACTGACTGTCATGATGAGGCGAGAGACCGGTTGCTGTTCGAGAGGTTTTTCGAGTCCTTAAAGACTTATGCCGCTTCGAGCGAGGAACCTGCTTTGTCTGGCCAAGGCGTGGATAGCGCCCCGAACTCGGTCTTCCGAATACTAGGGGCTTCGCCGAAATTTAAAATTATAGAGTTCTATGGCTAAGTGAGAGTGTTCAAGCATTATAGTCCGATTGCCTTGTTCGTTGTGCTGAGCGCCTCCCTCGATGGACCCAATCATGGGAAAAAGAGCGCTCAGGTTTATCCCGAACACCCCAGCACTAGTGGCATGGGGGCAGAAGCCGACGACTGGCCATCTCTCAATTTTTTGATAAACGGCCGCACAGAAAGTAATATTTTAAATTCAAGCATTGCTTAGCGCATATGAACAAGTTTTCAGCGCACAGGATAACACGAGCGAGTTCATTCAAAAATTACATCCTTGGTGCATTCATCCGCCATAAGGCGGGCACCGGTCAGAACATCCTTGTAATAGTTCTCGGGCTTGCGATGCTCCTTCCACGGCGGCGGCCCGTCCCTCACAAGCTTCTCACCGTCTAGCTTACCCCAGTGCACCTTTGCACGGGCAAGGGCCCTACGGGCACCTTCGATGCAGATGGAGCGCTTGATGACCTCGAGCCTTGGACAAGCCTCCACCAGCCGCCGCACCAGTCCGAAGTAGCTCCCAGGCAGGGCCTCTCCAGGCCACAGCCGAACTATGAAGCCCTTCAGGGCCTGTTCGGCCGCCTTGTGGAGCTCGACCAGCTGCTTCAGCTGGTCGCTCAAGGGCATAGGGTGTCCGGCCTCAGCGTACTGAGACCAGAACACCTTCTCCATCGAGCTGCCTTCCTCGGCTCGGTAGAATGCGGCGGCATCGGATACGCTGCGGGGAAGATCTGCGAATGCCCCTGGAGAGCTCCGGATTCGGGTAAGTAACAAGTAGTTTACTTTTATATGTCTGCTTTGCATAGAGAATGCCTTACCCGCCGCTATCTTTTTCACCGCATCCAATTCCTGGAGGGCCTTCTGGGCTTCGGCCTTGGCAGATTTGGCAGTTTTAAGGGCCGCAGCAAGCTCGGACGCTCGCGTCTTCGAGTCGAGCTCCAAACTCTCATGTTTTTTCATGAGAGCCTGAAGCTCTTGCTGCACCTCGCAGACCTGTGCCTCAAATTTCTCCCGCTCGGTGCGCTCCGTGGCCGCTCTCTTCTTGGCCTCGGACAACGCCTGCTTGAGGGTCGCCACCTTAGTTGTGGCCCCTACAATAAGCAGTATACTCCTGTCATTTTTTGCAATTGCGTCTTCTTATAGGCATTTTTTCTATAAGGTATCTCTTACCTTCTTTCTCCTCGAGCTGCCGTTTGGCAAGGCCGAGCTCTTGCTCGGTCCGCTCAAGGCCCTGCTTCAGGGCACCCACCTCCGCAGTCAGTGCGGCGGTGGCCAGCAGCGAAGCCTGCATACGTATATTGACTCCTTTTTAGTTAGAATCCTGCGATATTTAATAGATCCTCTATTCGGCTTTTCTTTCCGAACGCCAAACAGAGCATCAGGGGCTACTGTCTATGCGGTAATATTTTTACATATTTCTACTTACCTCGAAGCCTGTTAGAAGGCTAGCACAAGCTTCAGTAAGTCCACTTTTGGCGGACCGAACCTTCTGGACCACCGTACTCATGATGGTATGGTGCTCCTCGTCGATGGAGGTGCCCTTAAGCACCTCCAGTAGATTGTCCGGCGCCTCTGGTTGGATGGAGGACGCCAGCTCAATAGGCTTGCTCCTCTTGGCAGGAGTTCGCCTGCCGCGGTCCGGAACCGTTGATGATTCCGACGCGGTGTCTGGCTTAAAGCCGGACTTGCAGCCCTGGGGGGTCTTGTCCCCTTTACTCCTGGAGTCCGGGAGGTCGCCTCGCGGCTCCTCCTGGACCACCTCCTCTTGCCCCGGAGCTTGTCGCGACGCCACTTCGGCGTCATCTGCAACACAGGGGGAGGCAGCGGGCGGAACTGAATTCACGTCCGATGAATCCAGGGAGCCGCTCGACGACTCGTCGAGCCCGTCCTTGGGCGGGCTGCATGATTATATTCGACATTAGGGAAAGCTGCGCAACAAAAGGAATATCATGAGTTACTCTGGTATCCGAACACTTATGATTTTGCCGGACGCTTGGCCCTGTCCGGCCACTCCTCTTCATCCTCGTCGGTGTCGGGGGCGTAGTCCGGCGGAGGGGTTTTCCTCTTCTTGGACCCTTCGGCCTCCCCTACTAGGGCGGCCTTCCTCTTCTTTCCTCCCCCCACTGGAGGGGGAGAGGTCTCTTCCTCCTCCTCGTCGTCTTCACGGGAGGAGTGCGTCTCGGACTCATCGGACGACGAGTCCGACACCACCATATGTCGGGAACTCTTTCGAGTCCCCATGGCCTTCTTCTTCTTGGCCTTCTTCTCCGGCACCACATAAGGTGCCGGAACCAGCAGCTTCACTAGGAGAGCAGGGGCTGGGTCTTCGAGCAAGGGAGCCGGACATTTAATCAGTCCGGACTTCGCCTGCCAATCCTGTCAAAGGTGAGGGAGTTTAGATCCCGCATAGAGTCAAACTATGAAGAAAACTTAACATCTTGTAAAAGATGAAAATATTTTACCTCGCCAGCAGGACGCTGCGAGCTGAATCCGCGGTCTTCGGAGGCGGATGTGGGAGCCTCGGCGCCTTTGGTTAGCCCCTTCCAGACATCTTCGTACGTCGTGTCGAAGAGACTGCTCAGAGTTCGGTGCTGCGCCGGGTTGAACTCCCACAAATTGAAGTCCCATTCTTGACACGGAAGGATCCGGCGGATGAGCATGACCTAGACTACGTTGACAAGCTTGAGCTGCTTGTTCACCATGGACTGGATGCATTTTTGCAGTCCGGTCACCTCTTCTTCGTCGCCCCATGACAAGCCCGTCTCCTTCCAGGACGTGAGCCGTGTAGGGGGTCCGGATCAGAATTCAGGGGCTGCGATCCACTTCGAATCACGTGGCTTGGTGATGTAAAACCACCCTGACTGCCACCCCTTCAAGGTCTCCACAAAGGAGCCCTCGAGCCATAGGACGTTGGCTATTTTGCCTGCCATGGCACCTCCGCACTCCGCCTGGTTGTCGCGCACCACCTTTGGCTTGACGTTGAAGGACTTGAGCTAGAGGCCGAAATGGGGGCGGATGCAGAGGAAAGCCTCGCACATGGCGATAAACACCGAGATATTGAGGATGAAGTTCGGGGCCAGATCGTGGAAATCTAGGCCATAGTAGAACATGAGCCCGCGAACAAATGGGTGAGGAAAACCCAGTCCGTGGAGGAAGTGGGGAAGAAATACTACCCTCTCATGGGGCCTTGGAGTGGGAAGAAGCTGCCCCTCCTCAGGAAGCCGGTGCGCGATGTCTTTGGACATGTATCCGGCCTTCCTTAGCCTTTTGACATGGCCCTCCGTGACGGAGGAGACCATCCACTTGCCTCCCGCTCCGGACATTGTTGGAGAAGGTTGAGGTAGGAAGTGCGGGCTTGGGCGCTGGAGCTCGGGTGCGCAGAAGATGGATAGGCAAAGGAGGAAGAAGGCGTAGGTAAAAAGGTGGATCCTTATCCCCTTATATGAGCGGATGCGACTATGCGTCCCCACCAGCCTAGTAAAACTCGCTTGCCTCCCAAGCGCCGTGATAAATGGCGCGGTTGGGTTACCCACGTCCGTATTGATGAGAATCCCGTAAATGGGGGACACGATCTCTGCTTTGACAAGACGTGCCAAGGAAACCGCCTCGCAAAACACGCTGAGGTGGAAAAGTGAAAACGATTCGAATAAAGGCTTGGCCGTAGTGTGATGTCACGCTGCGGAATACGTCAGCAGATTAGATTTGTGTTAATATTATTCTCTCTGTGGAAATACGTGGAAACTTATTTTGCAGAGCCGGACACTACTCTTGGTGTTTACAAACTTTTATGAAGAATTTGGAGGAGGAACCCGCCTTGCAATGCCGAAGACAATCTACGTGCCGGACTTGTCGTCATTGAAGCCTGGTTCAGGGGCTACTGAGGGAGTCCTGGATTAGGGGGTGTTCGGGTAGCCGGACTATACCTTCAGCCGGACTCCAGGACTATGAAGATACAAGATTGAAGACTTCGTCCCGTGTCCGGATGGGACTTTCCTTGGCGTGGAAGGCAAGCTTGGCGATGCGGATATTCAAGATCTCCTACCATTGTAACCGACTTTATGTAACCCTAACCCTCTCCGATGTCTATATAAACCAGAGGGTTTTAGTCCGTAGGACAACTTCATCATACAACAATCATACCATAGGCTAGCTTCTAGGGTTTAGCCTCCTTGATCTCATGGTAGATCTACTCTTGTACTATCCATATCATCAATATTAATCAAGCAGGACGTAGGGTTTTACCTCCATCAAGAGGGTCCGAACCTGGGTAAAACATCGTGTTCCTTGCCTCCTGTTACCATCCGGCCTAGACGCACAGTTCGGGACCCCCTACCCGAGATCCGCTGGTTTTGACACCGACCTTCAATAGCGCCAAGAACCCCTACTCAAGGGAAATAATATCTTCTGATCGGTTCTGGAGCTATCCGCAGCGAAGTTATTACTCATGCATTCTGTACAATCAAGGTCGCATTTTCCCTCATATGCGTCTTGACACTGAAGCCATAACTGGTCTGCCTTGCTTGGAAGAAGCTCTGGATTGCTTCAAAGAGTCTGGATTGTTGCCCTTCGTCACCGACCAAGAGCACTGGAACGAAGAGTTGCTGCTCCAATTCTATGCCACTCTTCACATTTGTGGCTACAACAGAGATCCGAAGACTTGGTTCCTTGAGTGGATGACCGGCAATGTTCATCACGAAGCCAAAGCCTTTGATATCATTGAGCTCACTGGTCTGCCCACTCCTGGAGATCTTTATGAACCTGGTTGTCAGCTTCACAGTGCAGCTATGGAGAGCATCTTTCAGAAGCCTGAACCGAACATGAGTCAGATGCTTAGCATGATGAAGCCTTTGCCTCCAGATGTTGCATATCCTAAGGAGTTCTTTGTTGAAGACCTTGAGTATCTGCCACGCACTATCTATCACATTATCAGGCGAACTCTCTGGCCCATCAAAGGACATTCTCCACATGCAAAGCTGGAAGGTGCAATGAAGACTTTGGTCTTTTATATTCTTCATGGCAAATGCTTCAATGCACAAGACTTCTTCATCCGCCAACTTGCTGCATCAGGGTCTGATCTTTTTGGCTTGAAGTTTTACGCTCCATGGATAATGCGGCTGATCAAACTACACTCAACTGTCTCATATCAGCCCTCTGCTCGCAATCATCGGATCTTTCTGCCTGACGTTGATATGTCCGTTGAAGCCATCTATCCAGAGCCTGCCAAGGAGCCTCTTAGTCTTCAGAATGCTGAGCATCAAAGTTTCTCGCAAAACATTGAAGGAGTTGAAGCAGTCACTCGTTTTTATCCTCTGGCTGGCACTACACGTGCACCTCATCATGCCCTCACTGAAGCCACTGAAAGCACCATTGCCCAACGGCCCAAGAAGCGATCTCGTGTTCTCAATGACTGAGAGCTTCTGGTTGCCCTTCATCAGAAACATGATAGGCATCATGACTGGCTGAAGCGTCAAATGCAAAGCCTCTTGGTGGATGTCAACCGCATTCGCAATCTTGCCACCAAGAATGCCTTTGTTGCCCATGAAACCTGTCGGCGTACATGGAAAGGGCTGACGCTTATGTGTTCTGAAGATGATCTTCAAGAGGATGGCTTCTCTGAACGTTTCAAGTTTGACTCCACACCTCCAAGAAGGACTGTACTGCGACGAACTCCGTCTCTTGAAGACTCTGAGTTCTCTTCCTCCGCGGCAACTGTGAATGCCAGAGTGATCGAGGACGAAGCCGATGCCACTTCACCGCTCCCTACTTCTGCACGCATCGACACTGCCCCGAGTTCGTCTGCACCGCCGAACAACACCGACGACCTTGCTGCTTCCCCTACTCCTCATGGGAACGAGTAGATGCTCTATGTCTTCAAACCTTTTTGGTCCTTACTAACAAAAGGGGGAGAAGCATATGAGTTTGATAGTCTTCAAGCGGGTCCATATGAGCGGTTGCTTTATGTTTTTCCTAGTGTTTACAACTCTTGTTTTGATACATTTGGTTCTTTGAGTTGTAACACTTAAACTCGATGGTCGTCTGCTACTTATTTGCTATTCTGTGATGCGATGATAAATTCCGCATGTGCAACGATAAATTCTGCGCTTAGATCATTTTGCGGACGTCCATTTTTCATTATGCATGTCATTATCCTTTTCATGCATGATGAATTGTCATCACAAGTTGAAGAGGATCTCCACAAGTACAACCTGCCATGTGTATTTGCATTCCAAAAGCAAATTACTTATATGCACATCTTCAGGGGGAGCCCTTGCAACTTATGAAGACAATTCCCTATCCTTTACAATTTCACATATTATATTCCCCGTTGAAAACTTCAACTAGTTTGTCATCAATCACCAAAAAGGGGGAGATTGTAAGTGCATCTAGTGCCACCCCTAGTTGGTTTTGGAGTATTGACGACAAACCTAGTTGAGGGACTAATGTGTTTGTGAGAATTGTAGGATAACACAGGTAGAAGTCCCTCATTGATTCGGTTTTCCTACCAGAGATGACCCCTAAAAATGTATGAAGACATTGAAGTCAAAGGTGGTATGTGAAGACATTCACATTGAAGACTATGACAAGAGAAGACATCGTGCGAAGACTATGGAGCGCGAAGACTTAGCAGTTTCGTCGTTCTGTATTTTTCATTGTTGAGTCATAGGAACCACCGTACTATTAAGTGGGGTCCAAGAGAACCAGTCAGAATGACTGAAGTGATGCTTAACCAAAATCCTATGTCTTCGAGTGAAGACTATGAAAGCAAATCTTATCCAGAGTTGGATAAGTCAGCTTTGCTTGTAGCCCAAGTAAAGTTGTCGTGTGTGTTTGGAATCTAACCGTTGGAACACGTGTCAGTTCCTTAGTGACCCAGGGTCATTTCGGACAAATCAGGTCGGGTTGCCTAGTGGCTATAAATAGCCCACCCCCTACAACCATAAACGGTTGGCTACTCAGAGTTAGAGTACGGCTTTTGTCGTTTGAGAGCAACCCACCTCGAAGCCTTTGAGAGAGAATTCCTTGAGAGGATAAAGCCCTAAACACCCAGAGCCAAAGAGTGTTAGGCATCACTTAAGTCTTCTTGTCTGTGTGATCTGAAGACTTATTACACTTGAGGATTGTGAATCCTCCAGCCGGTTAGGTGTCGCGTTCTGAGCATCCAAGAGTCATTGTGGATCGCCGGTGAACGAAGTCTGTGAAGGTTTGGAAGTCTACCTTGAAGACTTACCAGAGTGATTGGGCGAGGACTGGGTGTCCTTAGCTCAAGGGGAATAAGGTGAAGACGAGGTCTTCTGAGTTGAATCTTAGCCTCCCTAACCAGACATACAGTTGTCACAGTAACTGGAACTGGCCCAACAAATCATTGTCTTCAACGAGTCACTGGTTTCGTCCTTCCCTTCCCTTTACTTATTGTTGGTCCTTGTGAAGTCATTGTATGATTGCAACACCATTTGGCTTCACTGAGTGATTACTTGTTCTGATCGGCTTCACAATATCTTCCTACCTGATCCTTACTGCCTAGCTGCTATTAGTCATTGTGCTTTCATTTCACTGAATACTTGACTATGGTTTGCCTACTGTAGTCTACCTTCCGCTGCATGGTAATAAGTTTATTTCTATCGTTTGTCTTCGAAACTTACATGTTTTGAAGACTTTCATAAAAATTGCCTATTCACCCCCCCTCTAGTCGATCACTAGCACTTTCAGAACCCAAAGCTAAGCACTTCTCCCATTGCAAGAAAGATCAATCTAGTAGGCCAAACCAAACTGATAATTCGAAGAGACTTGCAAAGATAACCAATCATACATAAAAGAAATCAGTTCATAGATAGACTTGATCATAAACCCACAATTCATCGGTCTCAACAAACACACCGCAAAAAGAAGATTACATCGAATAGATCTCCACAAGAGAGGGGGAGAACATTGTATTGATATCCAAAAAGAGAGAAGAAGCCATCTAGCTACTAACTATGGACCCGTTGGTCTGAGGTGAACTACTCACACATCATCAGAGGGGCTATGGTGTTGATGTACAAGCCCTCCGTGATCGATGCCCCCTCCGGCGGAGCTCCGAAACAGGCCCCAAGATGGGATCACGTGGATACAGAAAGTTGTGGCGGTGGAATTAGGGTTTTGGCTCCGTATCTGATCGTTTGGGGTACGTAGGTATATATAGGAGGAAGGAGTACGTCGGTGGAGCAACAGGGGGCCCACGAGGGTGGAGGGCGCACCTGGGGGGTAGGCGCGCCCCTACCTCGTGGCCTCCTCTTTTGTGTCTTGACGTAGGGTCCAAGTCTCCTGGGTCTTGTTCGTTGAGAAAATCACGTTCCCGAAGGTTTCATTCCGTTTAGACTCCGTTTGATATTCCTTTTCTTCGAAACCCTAAAACAGGAAAAAATAGCAATTCTGGGCTGGGCCTCCGGTTAATAGGCTAGTCCCAAAAATAATATAAAAATGGATAATAAAGCCCAATAATGTCCAAAACAGTAGATAATATAGCATGGAGCAATCAAAAATTATAGATACGTTGGAGACGTATCAGCGTAGATGAGGCGGATCGCGGCGGCGAGCGGGTGATCAAGCCGATCGCGCGTGAGGTCGGGGACGCTGCTCGGTGGAGGCGTGGTGGCGGCGGAGTCCGAGATGAAGCCGGCGACGACGGTCGGCGTGGGATGTCGTGCGGACGAGCTTGTCAGCACCAGCACCCGGGCTGCCAAAGCAACGCCGGCACCCGGACAACGAGGCCCGAGCGACCAACGGAGCAGCGACGCCCGAGTTGAGGCAGCCTACGCAGCCGTCCCGACGCAGCCGAGGACGATGCCGGCGAGGTAGACCGCCGGGCCGCCGTGCAGATGCGGCGGAGGCGGGTGATGTGGATCGATGGACGGGCCGACGTGCGTGCGACGGCTATGATTGGCCGCCGCATGGCGCGAGGCCGCCGGGTCGGGGCGATGCAGGTGTCCCGATCGGAGCAGGGCGGTGACGGCCGACGCAGGGCAATGGGCGGACCGACGCGCGGACGGCGGCTGACCTGGACGGGCCGCCTCGGCGTGCGTGGCCGCCGGGTTGGAGGAGAGGCCGGTTGGTCGCGCCGGGGTCGGAGTAGAGGTGCACGGGGGTCGACGACGGCGGCGGGCGACGCAAACCGATCAAGATTAGATCGAAAAACCAAAAGGAAAAACGCCGATCAAAACGACCGGCGAGAGAGCGAAAAAACCCAAAGCAAGGGCTCGGGAAAAAGACTCTCTAGGGCAGCCGGCCAACACGGCCGGCGGACGAACCCTAGGTACGGGCGGCGCGGCCCCCGGCGGCGGTCATGGAGGCCGACCGCCCCGAGGGCGGCGACTAGGGTTTAGGATCGACTTGCAATAGATACCATGTTAGAAGTGCATGCTCTAACCAATGCAATCAAAAGACCGATCTGATGGAAGAGACTAGACAACACATTATGTGTCAATAAAGTATTTCCGGACGGAGGGAGTACTTCATACCAATTGTGGGTGTAGCTCCCAGAATGGTACCATCCAGAGAACATTTACCTTGGCTTGCAAGACACTTCCACATAAGAATTCTAGAGTTTGCAACAGACGTCGGGCCTACCTCGGTAGCATCACAAGAGTTGAAAGAGTGCAAGTCCTTGAGCCCAAAACCGCCTCTGATTTTGCAAGTTTTCATCTTCTCCCACCATATTCAATGCATTTTATGCTCCTTACCCTGTTGCGACCATCAATAACCACAAATCATGTTACCAGGCTCTTCACACAGACTCTTTGTGAGGTCAAAACATCCCATCACGTAGGTGGGAATTGCTTGTGCAACGGCCTTAAGAAGCTTCTTCCTTTCATCGAGAGAAAACGTTCAATCCACCCTTGTAACCGAGCCCATAACAGTTCCTTATGGTATTCCAAAACATTGTTCTTTGAACTCCCAACATACATTTTGAGCCCCAAATACTTTCCTTCTGAATTTTCCTGCTGTAAAGCGAGCACCCGTAGACTGCTTGTTATCATTCGGTATGTTCCCGCTCAAAAGAATGGACGATTTATCTCGATTTGCCACTTGCCCAGAACCTACTCATTTATTGGTAAAATTTCATTGATCTCTGCTGCCCCATTTTTGTAGCTTCAAATAAGAGGAGTGAATCATCGCGAACAAGAGGTGGGTTATCATAGGGGCCATAGGCGTGATCTGAGTCCCACACAATCGTCCTGCAACCTCCACCCGATGAAGTAACGCACATAACCTCTCCCCGCACACAATAGGAACATGTACGAGGATATTGGATCCCCTTGACCAAGACCCCGGCATGAGACCACCGTCTCCGTGTATGGTGTGTACACTTTGAACTTATGTGTCACACATCTAATGCATTTGGAGGTCAATCTCACTAATGTTACTCTGGAACCCTAACCGCAACAAAATCCTCTTCAGAAAAACAAACAAACTCCACTTGGCGTAGTCGTGACTCGTAAGCTTTGCTTATGTCAAACGTGAGGACTGCGAAACGCGCACCACTCGAGCTCTTTTGTTTTAGGACGGGGCATCTCGTAAGCGAGCATGATGTTATCTGAGATAAGCCTCACCGATAGGAATGCACTTTGATTATTTGATATGATCTCCCGCATGATGAACTTTCACCTATTGGCAATGACCTTGGAAACAAGCTTGTGCACAATGTTGCAGAGGCTAACCGGGCAATGACCTTGGAAACAAAGCTTCAAACAAGATGGCCAGATGTTGATCTCTAAGTTTTTTTTAGAGCGACCTCAAGTTTATTTCCCGGATGGCGCCGTCCAGATTTTTTCGTGGAACTTGTCCAGCCAGTTGTGCAGGCCCAACTCCCCGGCCTTTCTGCCGTCCGCTCGGCCTGCCCGTCCGTCGCTCAGTGGCCAGTCGCTTTACCCACTTGTGCGGCTCACAAGTTCGGCCCCTCGGGCCCATTTGCCATCCGAGCAGACGCCGTGCTGACTCGTCGTCTCTCTCTCTCGCTGGACCTCGACGTCCGACGCCGCCCCCCGTCGCGAGAGCTAAGAAGGTTCTAGAAGGAAGAGAGGCGAGGCGAAACCGCCACAGCCTCGGCGCCTGGATTCCCGGTCCTACCCCTCCGGCGGCGCGCATGGATCAGAGGAAGGCCCTGTTCCGCGCCAAGCTCCGCGAGGCCAAGGAGAAGCAGGAGAAGCGCATCGACCCCTCGCTCGTCAGGTCCCCTCCCTTCCCCTCCCGCCTCCCTGCTAGAGTGCTGCCTCGGGAGCCCGGATCCCTTCCGCCTACTCGGTTTCCACGGCCGTGATGGTTTGGGCCGGGGCGCGCGTTCGCCTGATGTAACCCTAGCTAGCAAGATGGGGGTGGGCGGCCGGCGCAGGCGTCAGGGGTTCGGTGCGTAGGCCTGAAATTACTGGGTGTTTGGTGCTGTTGTGCGCACTGTGAAACCGGGTTCGCTACTGTGCCTGCTCTCGAGTAGAGGGTGGAACATTGTAGTGTTCTAATTTGATTTCATGGAAGTACCGACTTACAGTTTCCTGCCAAATTCTCTGTGCATTCGAACCTTGTAAAGTCGTATGTTACTCTGGCTCCCTTTCATTACCCCCCTTATCCATTGCTTATTTGCTTAGCTAAATCCGGGTGACTTGAATTTTGAACCAGTTGAGTGTGATCAGCTCATCTGTATGATAATCAAGCAATAGCAGTATCTAATAGCCGGTTGCATTGTCTTCTGCAGGTATAATGAATATGATCAGCCCATCTGTAGGGTCTGCAACGTTACGTTGAAATCCGAAGCACTTTGGCCTGCGCACCAGGTTTCACGGAAACATCATGAGGTAAGCAGAGTAATAAAGCCATGTTAGTGTTTACTGAATAAGGAGAACTGTATGTACGACAGAAACGTGAATGTGGGGATTTCTATGCCGGTCTAGGTCTGTTTTCATATGGAAATTCAAAGTGTTAGCACTCAGTCTCCAGCTTTACTGGGTATGCTGTCATGTTGTTTGGTAGTTATTCTTGATATGAATATATGACCCCATAGCAAATTGGACAACCACTAAGGTTTACTTCAATGCAGTTTATTGATAGAAAAGCTCTGGTGAAGAAACATGTTGGGTATCAATAATAACTCATTTTTCGTGGTTTGCTGATAACCATGGTGTTTCATTTTTTTTCTGTTCATTTCAAGTATAGTTTTGCTACTTACTGTTAAGCTGCATGCTTTTTTCCTGATGAAAAGATTCATCTCATTTATGTATTGTAGCCATCTGACTGGAGTATATTTGCTGCGAAGGTGTCTGTGTACATTCTTTGTGAGCTGTGTTAATTTTTTTCCGATTTATGGTCCAGGCAAAAGCCGCTGCAGCCGCTAAAGTTACACCAGCTGCAGCTCCTCGTGGCAATAATGTCAGTCATGAACGACCAGCTGAGCCTCAGAAAGCAAAATCCTCTCCGATGCCTGCCAATTTTTTTGACAATCAGGGAACGAAAAGGCAAAGTGATGGTGAGAATGCCAAAACGCCCCCCTCCCTCCTCCCCACAAGCTAAAGATTCATAGTGTAAACTGAACTTGGTTAGCCTTGTCTATACTTCATTTGTTTGATTGTATTCTGCTCTGTGTCATCTTCCTTTGTTTGGTTAGTCTAGGTAAATTATCAGTATCATGGCTAAGGAATTGCTCACATCTAATTTCTTGTTTTGGCCTGCCACTGGTTGTCTGTTATGCTTACCATTGATTGTATTCTCACCAAGATAGTCAGATAGCATGTTGTATAGAGCAGTAATAATAGAGCACATTTGGTTCCTGCTAGACCAAGCAATTACCCACCTAACCTTGCTTAGCAAGGTATGCTTTTGTGCTAAAAAAACCTCACTTTGCATTGCAACCTTTATCATACGAGCAAGGAAAAGCTTGCCTATGGAGGCCATCCAGTCAAAGCCTTCATACATGACAGTTTACATTCCTCCTGGCTATACCTAATAACCGTTTTTCTTACAAAATTGCCACTCCCTCCGTCCCAAAGTAAGCGACGCCAACTTTCAACTAACTTTAGTACAAAGTTGTACTGAAGTTAAGACACTTATTTTGGGACAGAGGGGGTATCATTTAAGCAAGAATGATGTTAGAACTAGTAAAGCTGCATGAACACATCCTAATTTCTGGATAGTAAGTACTATCAATATTGTTCTATTTTCTGTAGAGCACTAGAGCTTCCATCTATAGTGAACATTTTATGTATTTTCTGTGAAGATTCCTGCTAGCAGTATTATGTTGTAGTGGCAGCTAAAATGTGCATTTAGCAGTCGTGATGTACCTGAAGGTCTTGTTGACTTGAGTCCTTAATATAACAACTTTGATGGGTAGGTACTGGTTCTGAGGGAAGGTCTGTACATCATCAAGTGGCTAATGCTCAACCAGCAACCAAAGAAGCAAGTGCAAATAAACCATCTGTCAGGATGGACCAAGCACCCAATAAAGGGAATAAAAGCAGTACCGACGTGAAAGGAATTCTTCCAGGGAATTTTTTTGATTATGCAGAAGAAGATGAAGATGAAGTTCCAACTCCTGCTCCAGCTCCAAAGGAGCCCAATAGGACTTCGGGCAATACCACCAACCCCAATCCCGTGCAGGTGAAAGGTGTCCCAGATGGCTTCTTCGATAGCAGTAACACACAGTCCAGTGAAACCAGTGCATCGTCTCAAGCGGCGAATAATCTGGAAACTGCTCAAGTAAAAGCTCTGCCCGAAGGATTCTTCGATAACAAAGATGCGGATCTCCGCGCACGCGGTATTCAACCTCCAAAAGTTGACATCAAGTAAGGTTTCTTCACTAAGATCTTGCAAGTGTATTGCCTCTCCATAAAAGAATTGCTATTCTTGCAGTCCTGTTGTTTCCATAATAATTAATCTGACTTAATGAAGTTTTGTTAGGATTTAAGGTATGGTTCTAGTCCAAGCTAGCCCTACCAAATATTTGGCTAGCCAAAATTTTGGTTGAGCTTTTGGTTGCCAATGAGACGGCCGACATTGGCAAGAAAAATGAACTAGATTAGACAAAGAGACATTGACATGCCAAAACAATGGTAACCAATCAAACCAAAACCAAATTTTTGGTCAGGACTAAAAAATTGGTAGCATGAGTATTGGCCACCATCCAAACATACCCTTATAGGCCTTTGTTTGGATGTGTAAGGAGCCTTTTATGACCTTAGCTAGCTTCACTCTACTGTTACAGAATAATGAGGTCCTAAATAAGCCATGTTACTTCTACAACCATGTTGCATTTTTGCACAGGTGCTGTCAAGTTACAAAACTGTAGAGTCTGGAAGGGTCAATAATCATTGTTTTCTGCTCTTGTGCTTGCTGTTGGAAAGCTTCTGTACCATAAACTCTTCTGTTTTTAAATGGATGGATGGGTAGGACTCCTGCCATTTTGCTAAAAACAATGCTTTTATGCTTAGTTTTTTGCGTTGTCTTGTCTGTGCAATTCTGCATTTCCTCTGTTGTTTCCATGCATTTTTTCCTCTTATGTTTGTAATAAAAGTTGCTTCTTTGGATCTTTACGTAAGATCTGTATTCAGTTCGACTTGAATTTTTCTGTGACTGATATTCTCATCTGAAACATGTTAAACTTCTGCGCAGCGATGCATACAAAGAATTTGAAAAGGAAATTCAGGAAGACCTCCAGGAAGTTGATGACCGCCTCGAAGAAGAGGAGGTTAGGTTAACCTCTCTACATTATTACCTTGCACGTATTGTTGTGCACTGCTGATATTAGCGAATTTTGTGCGCGTGCCTTGTAGATTGATGCTGCTGCTGAGAGGGAAGAGTACTTGACCTTAGAGCAAGAGTATGTTCCTTTCTACATATTGTTCTGTTCATATACCCATGCTTAGCAAAGTGAAGATTTTCTTTTTTATTTTCTGTCGTCAACTCATCATGCATTATTTATCTGTGCACAGGGAGTACAGGCAGCGAGTAGATATGCTGAAGAAACAGCTCACCGAGTCAAAAGCCGCACGGACTGCTAAGGCGAACAGCAAACCCATCGGCATGGACACGGATTCCAGCGCCAGCGACTCATCGAGCGACGACGAAGAAGACGGCACAGATTTTGCTGTTGACTGGAGAGCGCAGTATATGAAATGATGTAGATAGAGATTGTTCGCTACCGTGAACAAGAAGTCGGTTCTCCAGATTTTGCATGAAGAGAGGTCTTTCTCCGTTCCTGTCCTTTTACTTTGAAAACGCACAAGCGACTTTTGAACTAACGCGACGAGACCTGTGATGGTTACTCATTAATGTGAATAGTCCCTAGTCTTAAGTACTGACAAATTCCCTCTGCCTGATTGTAGCGAATTATTATTTTCCCAAGGAAATGAGTAAAACAACCAAGAACTATTATATGTTCAACCCCTATACCTTGGACAGGGACCCGTCTCTGATAGTCCTCGTGTGATGTTGATGCGTGCGGCCAGTGTTGATCCATGCCAAAAGTTTGCCTCAAATTACATGTGAGCAAATGATTTCCTTGTGCTCAACCAACTTTTTGAAGCCTAATTTGGAATGTGGAGATTTACAAGATCTCTATTAGAAGTTGATTGCTCTGCCAAGTTAGTCTCACAGTGGCATTCCAAAGGTTGCCAATGAAATTTCACGCGCCTTCACCTCATTGTGGTGAGATGTAGCTTAAGAAAAATACCGTCCCCATCAGCGGAGACGTGCGCAGTTCGCGCAAAACAACGTCAGGATTGCCAACTGCCTAGATAATCCATAGACCCCCCGCCAGCGAAAGATTAACATAACAACCCACGGATGGAGCTGAAAACGGCATGGGGCATCTTTTCTGTTTAATCATGTAGCGTGCACGAATGAAATCTGAGTTGCAATTGAGAACAAGAGGACTCGCGACAATAGCAAATATCAATATACTTGTCGAGATGAAAGGGAGTGGCTGGCCAATGACCAGCCTGCAGCTTCTGGAGCTGTCAATGATGAATGCATATCATTACATTAGCTTAATAATGTGAAAGAACAAGTGTTCAGCTCAATTCAGACTTCGCTTTCAGGGAAAAATAAATGGCAAATGCTGCTTTAGATGGTGGTGCAGCTGTTGATGGACTTGGCATTGCAACAGTGCATACCAGGTTCAAACCCTGATTGACGGCGATGCATCCTTGCTTTTTCAAAAGGGTACATGTGGACTCGTGACAGGGCAAAACGTCGGATCAAAGTACATTCCCTGTGCTTGGCTGGGAGTCGGTCAGGGATCTGCCATGGCCAACTTGCTCGGACAGAGTAAACCCTGGATGGCGCCTCTCCCAAATGATCCACCGCGTCGCGGTCGGAACGGAATAGAATGTGCGATAACTGATAAAGCTAGAAAGCGTCAGATGCGCTTCCCTATTCCATTCTTATGGCTCCTGGGCTAGGGTTCCTCCCCACCACTCCCCCCCTGCCGCCGCCGGCCGCCGGCCGCCCTTCCCTCCCGCCGCCGCCGACTACCGCTCACTCGCGCCCCCGTCCCGCCTCCCTCCCCCGCGCCGCCTCCCCGAGCAAGGCGACTGGGGGCTTCTCCCCGTTCCTCGTCCAGCGCCTCCATCGCCCTCCCTCCTCCCGCCGCCGCCGGAGGGCGCCGCCAGGCCTTGCTCGCGTGGTGCGGCTGGCGACGGCGGGCCTGTCCTTCCTCGCGCGTTGACCGCCCTGCTCGGGCGGTGGTGGCCGGCTGTGGTGTGGCAAGGCGGCGGCGATGCCGCATGCCACGGTGGCCCTCGATGCGGCGGCGCGGCCGTTGGTCGTGGGGCGACACGGTGACGCTGTTGGCTGGCGGCGCCCGCCGAGCCCAGATCTTGGCCCGTTTGGGCCCCATCTGGGTTGGGTCGGGCCGGTGGCACGGCGCTCGACGGCGTCGCTTCCTGGTGGTAGTGGCGAGGCGGCGACGAGTACTTCGTTGGTTGGCGTGTTGCAGCGCGGTGACAGGGACTGTCCGGGCCCACGTGGGCCCGACCAGGCCGTAGGGCCCAGCAAGTCCTCGTCGCCGCGTCCGGTCGGCTTCGCTCTTGCGATGGAGGCTGTTCCCTCCCACCGGTCGAGTAGTGCCCGCCCTCGTGGCCGTTGTCTCCTTTCCCTCTCCAGGCCTCGTGTTGGCAGCTCCAGAGAGATGGCGAGGGTGGTTCGGTAACTGTGGTGGTACATGCTGGTGGGCGGCTGTGTGGGTGATGCACTACGAAGTGTCTGGAGTGGTGGTGGTGGTGGTTGTGGATCGGGAGAAATCCCTGTCGGCCTGTCGGCACCGATGCGATGACGCCCGCGGGCGCCGTCGGACCTTCCCGAGGGGCATCGGGTATATCCCTTCCCCACTATTCCTCGCGTACCAGGGAAACCCTAGAACTTGTTCGGGCAACAGCGGCGGCATTGTCGCATTCCTTTTTAAAGGTGTTTCTTGGTGCACGGCGCTTCGGGATACTGGGAGCGTGGTGGTACTTCGGAGGATGCAGCGGTTGCCGGTCTTCCTTTCTTTGTTGATCTGCCGGTGTCGGCATTTTTTTTTTCTTCTTCTTGTTTTTCTTTTGGGCTGTGCTGCGGCCCCAGCGAGCTGGATGTATCGGGTGTTTGTTTTATAATATAAGGCGGAGAAAAACCCTTTATCGTCAATATTCCATTCTTACACTCCCCAAAAAATTGGTTCAAAAGTTTGCCTCTTGAATCATACTCTACAAAATTTCAAACCCGGCCTCCTCTGCGTGTGGTCGTGCACCGAACGTTCTTAACGGCATCGATTGGTGCACACAGCCTTGTGTCATTGCAAAGTATCAGGAAGCGGTGCTCAAGTTACATGAGAAGCTACTACTTCCTTCGTTTTTAAATATAAGTTTTTCTAGAGATTCTAATATCCGAATGTAGTTCATATTCAAATCTCCAAAAAGACTTATACGTAGGAATGGAGGGAGTAGTAGTGAACAGCAAGCATATAGTGCACTGATCACAGCCATGTCAAGTGCCAAACATTTCTGCATCATTAGCACTACCAGCTCTTGTTCACAGGAAAAATGCAGGGAGCTCTCTTTCAGAAAAAGAAAGGGGAAAATGAACCAGAGGCAGTGCATTTTATCAGTACCACCGCCCCGTCTGATTGTCCGAATGCTAACCTGAATGGCACCTTTCCCAGATGATCCATTACATCGCCGTCGGAAAGAAATAATGGCGTCTCTGAATGGCGTCGCAAAAAAGAAAAATGTAGTGAAGCTAGAAAGATTCAGATGCTATTCCGTTGTTATATTTGCCAACAAGAAAAAGGAAAAGGAGAGGTTGAAAAGTGCGCCTCTTGAATTATACTCCACAAAATATTAAGCCCCGCATTTCCATACTTATACCGAGCATTCTTAATCCCATTGGTTAGATCATTATCTCTATCTGCACCAGGAGATACGAAAGCAGACAATGTACAAAAACAGCACTCCGTTTTGCTTGAGGCTTGTATCATCAGGTTATGTGTGGAAGAACTTTTCTGGATCGATGCTAAAGTTAACTAAGAAATTGATATGGAACAACGAGAAAGAACCGAAGACGGTGCATTTTTTTATCAGTATCATGGTCCCATCCGATTGCCTGAATACTAACGAACCCAAACCGGAGGTTCAGAGATCAAGCGTATATTGGCATTACAATTTTGTACCAGAACACATCCTCCTGAGTATAGCTGTAACCTCCTTCTATTGCTATTATATATGAGTATAAGCATAGTATCAAAACATAAGAACATCATATCAGTTATACTCACTGATCGCCCTTTCATTCCATGAGAGTGTGTTTTCACCAAAAATGTAAAACAACTCTCATGCAACAACTGCCGAAACAATCCTTGATCACATTCATAGATTCAGCTAGGGAAGCAGCAGAGCTCAACGACATCCATGGAACGCACCGGTTGTTCCGGAGCATCGATCTCCCGCGACGCGCCGCCATTGCCATTGCCGTCTTCATCGAACCTGTAATCCGCAGCCGCCGGCCCGGAGCTGTCCTCCCAGCAGGCGCCACCGACCTCAGAGTTGCCATTGTTGAAGCAGAGGGTCGGGTCGGCGCACGCCACGGAGCCGACGCTGCACTGCTTCTGGAACGGGAACGCGCCGGCGGCCTCCGCGTCGATCTTGGCCCGGACGTCGAAGAGGAGGCCCCTCAGCCGCGCCACCTCGGCCTCAAGCGTGGCGTGGCCCTGCAGCCGGCGCTGGAGCTGCTGGTTGGCGGCGCGCAGCTGCTTGACCTCCTCCTCCAGGAACGCGGCGTGCGCCTTCTTCTTCTCCCGGTACTTGCGCACGGCCTCCCGGTTCCCCAGCGGCCGGCGGGGCCGCGCCGCGTCGTCGTCCTCGCTGCCGGCGGCGAAGAGCTGGTGGGTGTGGGTGTGCAGGCAGGTGTGCGTGTGCGTGGCGGCTGACGGGCCCGGAGGGTTGCAGGTGTGCGTGTGGGTGCAGGTCGCGGCGGCGTCGCCCAGGAGGTCGCTGAAGGCGCCGGGCATCTCCGGGTGCGGGAAGAGGAATTGGCTCGGGAGGTCCACCCCGTCGTCCATTTGTGCCAGAATTATGCCAAGAAACAATCACTTTGTGTGCAGTCAGTGGGCAAGTTGCACAGCAGAGTCGCCCGGCCCGGAAAAGAAATTGGAATCAAGAACAGAGTATGTCGGACGACAGCAGCAGCAGTCTCCGGCGAAAATGGCGAGCTGCTCTGGAATCGGAGGAACACAGCTAACGGCCGGAGGTTGGACTGCGAGATTGAAGAGGCGGAAGGACGGCAGAAGCGAAGCCTCTATAACGACGAAAAGTTCAGGGGGAAGCTGGAAACCCCACGAGGGATATAGCAAGAAGAACCAAACTGGAGATAAAGAAAGCGGGAGGAATCCGGCATCAAAATCCCATCTCGGGGTCCGGGGAGCGATATGGAAACGGAATCGATCAATCGACGGACCGGCCTCTCCTCTCCGCTCACGGCACCGAGCTGCGCCTTGCAGGGTGCTTGGCTTTCCCTTTTCGCCGGCCGGCCTTTCCCTCTCTCGTCTCGCCGCCGATCTTTTTGGCGATGGTGGGGAGAATCTTGGAAAGAGGGGCGGAGGAGATGGAGCGCGACGTGACTGGATTGGAGTGGGAAAGGAGGGTGGGGGGAGAGGGAGGGGAGGGACGATCCCCTGGTTCTTGCCGGTGCTGGGAGGTTTTCGTTTGCGAAAAGACGCGATTTTGCGTTGATTTTTTCTGCTGGCTGTTGTTTCGAGCTGCCGCCACTTGGCCGGGCTTGTGTCATCTAGTTGGACCTTTTGCGCTTTAGAAATCGTTGTCAGCTTGACTATATGTCCCTCCTCCCTCTCTAACAGTGAAATGCCTCATTAGCCCATAAACTAACGGTGGATGAACTAAATTGACGGTGGATAAACAATTCAGTTCATGAACTAAAAAATCACACAGTTTATAGTCTATTAACTGGTTTATTAAGTGTACCGCTTTGGTAAAAAAAAAGGTCGTTGCTGTAATTTCTTGTCGGACACGTGTGTATGTAAAGGATGGCACCCATGAAAGTTGTTTCTATGGGGGTGGTTTCTGCAAATGACCAAAGCAAATCGTTGTCCGCTTGACTCTGTCCCTCTTTTCTCCATAATCTTCCACGGCCTTGTATAATGTTCAGTAAAATAAGCCGATTATCTTAGGCATTGGTGCTTATCTCGACAGGATAAGTGTCTAATTAAGTGTCTATCCTCAACAAATAAGCATTGATTCTTAAGAGGAGACTGTTTCTCTAAGCACCTTCTCTAAACACCATACATTATACAAGCCCTAATAAGAGTGAAATGCTTAGTTACTCCACGTTCCATAAACTCACACAAAAGCACACTTTAGTTCATTAACTTAAAAACTGCACACTTTGCTCTACTAATTGGTTTAAGTGTACCATTTTAGTTAAAAAAAGAAGTTTAGGGTTTAACTTGTCTCTAAAAGTTATGCAAAATGACCAAAGCTAAAAATTTCATGTTCTTTACCCAACTCCTCCGACCAACTCTCGCTGGTTCATCACTTTGTTGGCGTGGTGCTGGGCACCAAGGAATCGCGCGCTCGTGGGATTTTAGTTGGTTGGCGTGGAGGAACACCTCTTGAGGGAGGTGAGTATTTCAAAGTCACATGGGCATCCATGGGGATGGGGATTGAGCCGACGACCTCTAGGTCCGCACCCGCATCTCATGGTGCCCAACACCCACTTGGTCGCCCATGGTTACCACCCACGCACTTTGAGCCACATGCTAGCGCACTCCATTGAGCTTACCCACCTCCCCAGCCTCGACAAGTGCGCGTGGCCTGTTGATCGGGTAACCCCAATGAGGCCTTGATAATCGATATTGCAAAAGCGGCGAGAGTGCATAGGCAACCCCAGGTACCTTCTAGGGAAGGAAGCAATCTTGGCGGCGAATTCAGAGAGGATGTCATGTAGATCCATGTCGTGGCAACAAATGGGGAAGATCTCAGACTTTGATAGGTTAGTGACCAGACTGCTCACATCACCAAGGGCCAAAAGGATGGAGGAGATCGCATTGAGCTCTTCCTTGCTCGGGTTGGCAAAAATACCAACATCGTCCGTGAAGAGGGAAATCCAGCAAGATGCAGTCCATGCACAAATGGGTTTCCGATCCTCAGGTCCTGGAGCATTGGAAGAGGAGAGAGCGAACACCGCATCCTTGATCTCCTGCTCATAAAATAGACTTCAAGGTTTGAGAGGTCATGGACCAGGATGGCCAAGATGTCCTAGTTCAGGCCAACCTTCCTCCCAAAGGTATGATGTGGTGTAGATAGATAGATTTGCCATGTATGGTTGTGAATCCACGGGCTGCTGGAGACAATTTTCGGTTGATGACAAATTTGTTTTTATGGCACTCGATCACATGAGCATCCTAAGAAAGAAAGAAGACGTGATTGAATCATCACTTGCCGAACTCGGTGGGGTTGCGGTTGGTAAAAAGAAACCGAGAATCGTGGAAAGATCGTTCAATTGGTGGGGCCATGGGAGGGAGACGAACGACTTACAAACTCCCCTTTAATAGTAGAGATAACTGCAGAATTACTTATGCACACAAGCTCGTCGTGGGTTTCCGTGGGTTTTGTGATATAATCAATTGTTCCAAAGTTCACTTGCCAGCTCAGCTGCCCGTTTGCTTTGGAGCCGAGACGAATAACTGTCCAATCGCTTCCAGTGGAGAGACGTCCCAACTCTCTGCGTGCCTAACGACCTGAAACGTAGTGCAACCTTTGAAATCTGAATGATAGTGTGAAATAAGGGATGGATGAAATGAGTTTACATGGTTTATTTTATCCCCCTTAATTACTACCTTATATTCTTCATCTAAATCGTATGTTGTGTTCCCTCTTATGGCGATGAGGGGCTTCCACGGGAGCTTCAAATACGTCCTGAAAGTAGTGCAGAAACATTAGCCTCAAAAGCCAAAGGTAAAAAATAATGGTCATGATCAGAAGGAACAAAGACATATCTAGTAATGTATTCCGTGATGGATCATAATGTGATGTCGATGAGGCACCTTAATGTCCATGTTGCTATGATAAACTTTGTGTCGACCCTCGAACCCTGCATTCATGATTTTCAGGAGTGCAGAGAGTAGTGAAAAAGCGCGTGCTAAACAAACTTTGGTGTAAGCCACATACCATGAGAAACTTCACAAATGCCAACATTAACCAAACAAGAAGATAGTTTTATGTTTATAGTTTAGCACAAATGAGAAGTACTTAAAAAACGAGACACATATTTGATACTCCCTCTGTAAACTAATATAAGTGTTTAGACACTAAACACTCTTATATTAGTTTACAGAGGGAGTACATCACAATTCCTTTTGCAGTTTATTAACTGGTACTACCTCTGTTCTTATATTTAGAAACGGAGAATGTACAATATAATTAGGCAAAGCGAAACTGCATGGGAAGGCAAAAAAAATACTTACCTTGTCTATGTTTTCAAGTTGGAGCGAAGGGCTGTCGAAGAAGGGCACTAACAAATCCAGATTCTGGGCGTATCTAGACCTTCCTACGGAGTACAATGGTATACGAAAGTTAGTTCTTGGCAGATAAGGGTGCATCGATCTAGGTACTATTCTAGTGTTATTTGCATTTTTTTGCATACCACGGAACTTTATCGTCGGGTCTTCAAACAAGCAATCTTCAGCATATATGCCCAGAGTGAAGTTCCCTGAAATCGATACAGTATTGAGCACATTGGCTACTCAAATGCCACAAAAATCAAAAGACAATTGCTCTGAATGTGCAAATTAACTTGCTTCAGTTTCCTTTGACTGTCACACGCATTGAAAAGAAGAAAAAAAATGCTAATGCAAATCATTCAGTGTCCATACTGCAGAGCACGTACCAGTAAGGAAATAAGCACGCCGGTAGTCGGCTTCAAGAACAGCCACCACGTCGTCGACGCTGCGAAGCGACTCCGACTCTGCGTCGACGGCTTCGACAGCTTGCCTTGGCTTCTGGGGAGAGAGGGCCCTGATGAGCTCAGTGACGGCGCTGACCGCCGCCCTGACGACCGGCGATGCGTCGTCATCGCCGCTTCCGGGCGAGCCGGAGCCGCACCTGACGCCGAGGAGGAGGCGATGGTTCTGCAGGAAGACGGTGAGGGGGAGGAGAGGATACAACCAGGAGGGAATCAAGCAAAGATGGGCAGCGATTGCTTAGAGGTTCAGCGATAATCACCTTGGCGAAGGAGAGGCGAGGAGATGGAAGGGGGGACGGTCTGGCAGTCAGGCTCGGCGCCATTAGCGGCTCACAAGGATTGTCGCATGATCACATCCGGTTGGGTGCGGCCTTCCAAGCGACACGCCACTTGGCATTCTTTGCTCAACACGCCACTTGGCATTCTTTGCTCCGTTGTCTCCGTCAGTGTTCCATTTCCTGGTAAACAGCTGCCGCACAAATCTTTTTGTGACGTGACACAAAAAATCTCATGGGAACCACTCAATGTTTCACTGACTAGACTATGTTCTCAACTTCTACTTCTTGCTCCGGTTACTGAAAAAGGCTTTTGTCCAGCTTTATAAATAAAACAAACCACCGAGCACAAAGTCAACATGGTACCATCCGAACAACACACACAACGCCACCGCAGGCAAGGTCCAACACATACGCGCACAAACAATACACAAGGTTCAGCTGTGGGCACAACACAACAAGCCCAACACAGAAATGAAGCACGCACAACACATAAACGGTGGTGGCGGCGAGGTAGAGAAGATCTAATCCGGCTCTGGTGGTGGTGGGGGAAGCGGAGGAGCCATCCGAAGAGCCATCGCGCGAAGCTGGGTGATGATGGAGGTGATGGCGTCTATCTCCCTGGGCGGCTAAGCGGCCGCCAAAGCTGCAAGTAACCAGACCATTTGAACAAAGCGTTAGTAGCGCGACAAAGAGGGACATGCTGAATCACAAGCTTATTCCTAATAGTCCACAACGTCCAGGCTAGCACACCGATGGTCAACCACCCAATGTGACGAGACGCGGGTGGTAACGCCTGAAGTTCGGCGAAGAGAGCGGGAAAGTTGTTGTGGTCCCAGCTTCCACCCAGTAATTCGCGGAAACAGCTCCAGAGGAACTGCGCGGGCACACAGTTGAAGAATATATGGTTCGTATCCTCTTCAGGCCCGCAGAGCGGGCACCGCCCATCACTAGGGCCGTTGCGTTTCAGGACCTCTGCCGGGCGGAAGGCAGTCGCGAATCCATTGCCATAAGAAGATCCTAATCTTTAAGGGGAGCCGGATTGCCAAGATGGTGGTGAGAGCCTCAGGACCCGGCGAAGGGGCTATAGCCTGGTAGAGAGATTTAGAGGAGAATTGCCCACATGGCTCTAGCCGCCACCTGGTGCGGTCCTCTTCTATCTCCGGATCCGGCTCGTGCAAAGCAATGCAGTCGAGCAGGTCCTGCCACGTAGCATTCTCTGCCGGCCCAAATGGTCTCCGGAACGCGAGATGCCCTAATTAAGTCAATAAGGGCCACCGCGACAGAAATTCGCGGATCTACCGCGATGGAGAACAGGTCAGGGAAGCGAGCTGCGAAGGGGTGTCCCCAACCCATCTATCGAACCAGAACAGTGTGGCGGTGCCAGATCCAACCGCAATCGAGGTCCCGATGCCGAGGATTGGGAGGAGTTGTATGATGGATTGCCAGAACTGGGAGCCATCGGACCGCTGGCAGAAGGCGAGTGGCTGACCACGGAGGTATTTCTGCTGGATGATGCGAAGCCACAAGCCACCCTCTTCGTTCGCAATCCTCCAAAGCCACCTAGTCAGGAGAGCAATGTTCATGCGTTTGGAGGACATGATCCCGAGTCCGCCCATCGCGAGGTTTACAGATCTCCGACCACGGAACCATGTGGTACTTCTGCTTATCGCCCTCGCCAGCCCAGAAGAAGCGCCCTTAGACTGTGGCAATCTCATGGTGCAGAGTCTTAGGCAGGCTATAGAAGCTCATAATGAATAGGAGCAAGCTGGAGAGGGACGAGTTAATGAGCACTGTCCGGGCTGCCTTAGAGAGCCATCGGCCCTGCCATGGTTCAATGCTCTTGCTCCGGTTCCCAGCCTCTTACGTAAGCTCTGGCGGCCAAAAAATCGTCGGTAGAAGAGTTCAGTCATGTTCAGAGCGTTTCAACTATAAGTATGTGTTTTTTTGCGAAAACTATAAGTATGTGTTCTACTCATCAACAAAATAGTATGAGTTAACTACGGTAACTTCCAAATATTATGACACTCATGACACGATTTGAACTTCATTTCAAACATCATGACACAAGTTCGCACATAGATGTGAACCTAATTAAGTGACATGAAGAGACATAGTGCAATAATTCAACAACTCATTTAACATCATGAAACAGCTCAACAAAAGTATCATCAAAGTCCAAAGGAATCACTTCTCTACTTCCCCTTGAACAAGTCAAGCCACTGCTTAGAGCATCTACACTCGGACTCCCCAAACACTCCCTATACGTCTGAGCAGAAGACCCGGTTAGTGACCAGTCACAAAAACTCGATCCAGCTGCACCCCTCATATGGGCCCTATACGTCCCGTCTAACAGGCACCCATCATATCCAGCCCATATCTGGGGCGGATATTGGAAGGCCCTGACTTGCTCTCTTTTCGGGATGCGTACTCTGGATACCATCAGATCTTTGTGTCCAAGGAAGATGAAGAGAAGACCGCGTTCATCACCCCGTGTGGCACATACTGCTTCGTACGGATGCCTTTCGGGTTGAAGAGCGCCGAATCCACTTCTGCAAGGGCAGTCCAGATTGGTTTTGAGTCGCAGTTCGCACAGAAACATTGAATCTTACATGGATGATATTGTGGTCAAGACCAAGGACAGATCAACCCTCATTCATGATTTAGAAGAGAAATTGCCATACACGCCATTGCATTTGGCGTGAAATCCAGAAGATGGAATCCATAGATCACCATCATTGCCTCAAAGAAACCCGAGAAGGGAGGGCAGAGGCCGCAGATGAAATACACGCAGAAGAATCGATATGAATCTGGCGGGTCCTCTTTCCCCTCCGCCAGGACTTTGGGTGCGCCATGCCCTTTCGGGATTTCCCTCCACCACAGATATCCGTACCTTGCTTCCAGCACCCCGCCGTCCAGATTCGACGGGAAGAAAATGATCTCCCCTCTGTCTCTTGTCCAGCTCCGTTGCCCTCTTGCTCCCCTCAGCGACCGCCTCCTTTGCGGTGGTCGTCTGCTTCCCTTGGCGGCGGCTTTCTTCCCCATCTCCTCAAGTTGCGATGGGGATGGGGGAAGGAAGTAGGATGGAGGACCGGCAACAAGTATGGGTGGGGAGGAAGAGCGGTTGTTTGGCTTGCGAAAGAAGATGGTGGAGGAGCGAAGCGGGCAACGAATGAGCAGTGCCCTTCCGCATTTTCCTTTCTTAAGGAAAGAACGTGGGGGACGGTGTGACTCTTCAGAAAGTTGCCATTTCACATTAACTACTATAGTCCCACTACCCCATGACCCGCGGTAAATACGCGAAGTGGACGTTGGATTGACTGATTATCATGACAAATCGCTGCATGTGCAACACGTGTCCGTGCACTGTTTGGGGCCTAACCCAACGTGCCCAATGACACGTATGGCTCAGGCCCGGGGGCTTCTGACGGGGTACACAAACAGGGGCGTCTGTTTTCCCCTTACTTGTGTAGGGACAGCAAGCCACCAACCTGGCAAGATTACAACATCCAGGACCAGACCAAGCACAAGAGATCAGCTCTTTGAAGAATCAGAGTGCAAATTAAGAAGATCAAGTCAAGATAAAGGAGCAAGACACCACTAAGGGAAAACCTCCCTTGCCGGGCAAGCGAGCCTGGCGAGGTCAAGGTTACTCCGGAAGCAAGCCTCGAGACCGTCCCAGCAGGCCTGCCAGGCCCTACGAAGACAAACTACCCCGCCAAGGCTCCACCGCACCACCTCGCAGCGATGCAAGTCATCAATCAGTGCGGTGTCAAGCCCCCAAGTGACTAAGTGGCTATATCTTGCCACATGGCAGCCACTTCCTATGGAAATCACCTCCAAATGACACCTGTCCAGCGACGTGTCATGCAGACATGAGAGAAGGTGGCCGAACAACCCGACAAGGCTTGCCGGGCAGGCCATGTGACACTAAGCGGCGAATTTAATGCGCTCTGCCCTATCTGCAGAGTTAGGTATAATAGCACTGTTTGCTATCTAATCAGTACACAATGACTGATTTGCCACTATGGTGACCCCATGATCTATAAAAGGAGGCCCATGGCAACCATAGAAAGGATTCGGACCCTTGTACACTCGTACGCGTGTAGTTGCTCTCGCCCCGAGGCGACCCTGCCGGGCTAGAGCGTTGTGTTTACACCACAATCCACCATCAATCCACCAATGCAGGAGTAGGATTTTACACCTCACGGCGGCCCGAACCTGGGTAAAACTTCTTGTGTGATCTCTACCGTGCTGCCCGGCGCTCTCCACTCTTTGTCCAACGTGCTCACCCGCCCTCCCCCGCCGAACCACAAGGGGCTCATGGCCCCATAGGTGGCCGTGGATGCGTCTGCCACGTCGGACCAGCCCACTATGGCCCACGTCGTCCCCATCATGTTCCCACAAACACCCAAAGTCGGACCACCAAATCCTATTCAACCTCTCTGCTCCATTTCACTTCCATCTCCTCCCCTTCCTCTCTCTGGCCTATCCCATCCCCTCGTCCATGGTCGAGAACGGATCCGGCGGCGACTCTGACTCCATCGACTGGGAGAAGCTTGTTGCGGTCTCCTCGAGCTCGTCCACACCGGACAACGAGGAGATAGCGCTCTGCATTACCCACCACCACTCGTGCATGGACCGGGGCGGGGGCTACTCATCCACGGTGTCAATGGCAGCCCGGTGGGCAACTGCAGCTCTGTGGCGCCTCGCGGATGCACGATGTGGTCCCTGCCTTCCTCAGACAGGCGGCAGGGGCACCAGTGGCGTCCGACACCACCAGCAACTGCTCCTCCCGAGCATCGTTGGGTGCTCGCGCCCACAAGGAAGCCGGAGTCCGAGGGCCGTGAGTATCAATGCGTAAGGAAGAGGGCACAGGAGGCGTCGCGAGTCGCTCCAAGTGCGGGTCTTGTAGATCCGCTCTGGAGCGCCCCCCCGCAAACGACAGTGACGATGAGGAGGCCCTCTGCGATGACATCCATCGCTTCTACAGGTCTGGGGAGACAGACACCCACCAACGTCACCGCAAAAATGCGACAACGCTCCACATCGGGCTCGAGAAGTCCCAACAGTTGGCGATGCAGAAGGCGGTGGTGGTGGCGGCGGCGGAGAGAGGTGTGCGGCTCATGGCAGAGCAGGACCACACCGTCTGGCGCATGGTGGGGATCATCAGCTCCTCCTCCTCCTCGGACAACGACATGACGGATGATGACACTCTACCCACCGCCAACACCTACACTGAGGAATGCCATCGCTCCCGAGACCCCCAAGGGGAAGTGTACAACAAGGAAGTGGTGAGATTCTCTCTCTCTCTCTCCCAATTTAAAACTTTATCTATCGTTAGTTAAGTGACGAACTCCGAGAGGCCCTTTTGGATCATACTGTAATAACTTTTAGTCCCCTATCTATGTCGGATTGATATGTTTATATGCTCTATCTAAGTTGGATTGCTATGTTCATGTGTTATATGATGATCTACGTAGTTTGCATGGGTTTGTACAGATTTGGGGTGGATAAATGGGGGTTGTGGTTGTAAAGCGGGACAAAACGGGTCTTCTCGGTCACTTCTAGCAGATGTGCTAGGACGCGTCCGTGGTGTATAGGGCCATAAAGTAGGTGACCACTGTTGTAGATGCTCTTATACTCCCCTATTGTGTGTGCTAATCACCCAGGGTATCAATTGTCTACCTCTGTACCATGCGGGGATGTCCCAAGGTGAAGGCCCAACCTCGGGGTCAAGGGTGGGGGCACAACGTGAGGACATCTTCTATTCATCATCATCAATGGTCATGTTCACGTCCATGTCATCAGATGAGGATATCTTTCTGGGTACTTGTTGGAGGAGGACTTCTTCACTTTGGTGGAGGAGACGGACATGGCCTCATTTAAAGTACTGCTCCATGTAATCGCATCCCATTTAATTGGCATAAAAAATTGACATAGCAAAATTATATTGACATTGAAATAGAAAATGACTAAATTGGCATTTGCATTGATATAATACAATTTACAAAACATTAACAAATTGATATCTACATATTTTCATTCAAACCTATAAAAAGAATTTACCTTCCATGCTGACGATGGTGGTGGGGAGGCACGGGATGGAAACTGGAGTGGCGACACGTCTCGGCGACGTGACATCGGGCACGGGGCAACATGATCAGATGATGCTTGTAGGCCGGCAAGACGAGCAATGTGCTCATAGATGTAGTGAGCGGTCGGTCCATGGTGATGCGTGAAGGGCGCAAGATGAGTAGGAGTGCAGAGTGGGCATAGTAGGAATGAGTATCACGCGGAGGACATCATTGCAGGAGGAATGAGGACGGTGGGGCGAGGAATGAGCGTGAAGGGGGAATGGTAGGCGTTTACTTGAAACTATATGCCAAGCGAGCATCAACATGGACAAATTGATCTCTAATAACCTTTCTCCCTACTCTCACATCTCTCCGCTAGGGGTAACTGAGGAGGCAATGAACCCTAGCCATCGTGTACCCCACCTCACCCCTGCTCCTTCCTCTTCGTCGCTACTGAAAGAACATGTGGTGCCCCCATGTGTGGTTTTGGTAATTGATGACATTCTCTATGGACTAGTGGTTGCCTTGAGTTATTTTTGTAGGTTTTGTCCATAGGCTTTTCTTGAAGTCCATTTGTTGGTTTCAAGGAGTTTATGTGTTGGCAAAGGTGCTTTTCAAGGAATTATCCAAAGATTGGTCATGCGAGACTTGAGCTCATTGCAAGCATGTCTTGAAGAAGAAGATTGTGTGAACATTCATGTTTTTCTTCAAGACATCATCTTAATGAAGAGAGTTGGAAAGATTCAAGGTTGATCAAGACTAAGTATAGAGAGTGATTCAAGTTGATCAACACACAAATCGTAGAAGATGTACCGAGTGGGATCAAGTGACCCATGGTATGGTAAGCATTGTCCATTATGCTTTGTGTACTAACCCATTTTCTACGCGAGGTTCAATGTGGGGTTAGGTGTGTTTCCCATGGGCTTGTGTCAAGAGGAAGATCTAATACAACCCATGGAGGATGACACCAAGTGGTGATCGTCATCAAGGTTGTGAAGTGCAAGTTCAAGTGGAGCATCACGAAGAGATCATGCTTGAAGCTTGCTGTCCATTGCGGTGACAACAGACTTGTGAAGATATGCCGAAGAGTGGCTCACCCATAGTGGAGTATGGGGGAGAAATCAACTAGTCTTCACCGAGCCAATGCAATCAAGAAAGGTGGTCCAACCTGAGAAAGTCAAGATCATCATCATCGAGCTCAAGTGGACTTTGTGCAAGGCAAAGGTTTGCCCTTGCTAGGTTTTCTATTTTACCACTCTCTTGGTAGTAGCTGGGAGACCGGGTTATAGGATCGATTGCCATACTATCAAGAGGGGCTCTCAAGTAAGTAGCTTGATCATACCATATGTAGAGAGCTCAAAACATTGCATCCTTGCATCATCTTTCTTGGTTCTTTCTTGGTTTTTCTCTATGTGAGTTTTAGAGTTTTTGTTCATCTTCATGACAAGCTTGAGTCCATCGAAAACAGAGTTCAGGTATGCATCTTCTATGATGATTTCGATGCTGGAGTTTTTGACAGTTCTTCACCGATAGAGGTTTCACTCCTCTATATCTTAGGCATACCCCCTTGCCTCTTCTTACTACAACCATTCGCTGTTTGGATAGTACTTGTCGTCATCTATCCAACAAGCTTGAGTTTGCTCAATTCGGAGCTCATATGCAATAGTTATACCCGTTTCAGTATTGGAGCATCCTTCTGTTTTGCTTGGGCGGGTTTTTAGCTCTAAGCGGTAGTAGAGTGGCAGTAGAGCGGTAGTGCCGCGTTTAAGCGGTACTACCGGCCTGCTACTTCCGCTGCTTATATTTATACCTTTGGAAGTCGTCACGAATTTCACAGTAGTAGAGCGGTAATAGCGAGCGGTAGTACCTCTCATAAGCGGTAGTACCTCTCCGCCAAGCGGTACTACCACTCAAGCGGTACTACCTCTCCCCCGAGCGGTACTACCTCTGTAGCAGATCGACAACTTGTGTTTTTCTGTCTCGTTGGGCTGTTTGGACCATGCTAAGCGGTAGTACCCCTGCCCCAAGCGGTAGTACTGCTTGTGCATGACTTGTGGGAATAACGGTTGGATTCGGGGGGTGCCTATTTAAGGGGTCTTCTTCCCCAATGGTCCCTATCTCTAGAGATCGTGTTTGCCCCACATTGTTAACCTTCTTTGAGCTTGCAAACTCTCAATCCCTCCATGGATTCTTGCTAGTTTTTTCGGGGGGGGGGGGATGGGTGTGGGGGAAAGAGAGAGGAGATCTAGATCCACATTTCCACCAATCACTTTCTCCTCTATGTGAGGGGAACTCCTTGGATCTAGATCTTGGAGTTCTCCGTGTTATCTTTCTTGTTCTTCCTCTCATTTTCCTCCATAGCATTAGTTGCTTTGGTGGGATTTGGGAGAGAAGGACTTGGGCACTCCATGTTCCCTTGCCATTGTATTTGGCGCATCGTTTTGAGTTCTCCATGGTGATACGTGGGAGTGAAAGTTGAGAAGCTTATCACTCTTGGGTGCCTAGTAGCCTAGAGCTTGTTCCTCTTGGGGTGCTTGGGTGCCCTAGACAGTTGGTGGTGCTACGGAGCTCAATCATTGTGGTGTAAAGCTTCAGGCTTGCGTCGGGGTCTCCAATTAGGTTGTGGAGATTGCCCCGAGCAATTTGTACGTGTTCCGTTGACCGCCCCCAAGGGTTGCCAAAGTGTACGGGTTTGGTGACCGCCCCCAAGGGTTGCCATTTGTACGGGTTCAGTGACCTCCCTCAAGGGCCCCTTAGTGGAATCACAACATCTTGCATTGTGCGAGGGCGTGAGGAGATTACGACGGTATAAGTCTGAAACATTTGAAAAGTTCAAAGAATTTTAGAGTGAAGTGGAAAATCATTGTAACAATAAAATAAAGTTTCTAAGATCTGATCGTGGAGGTGAATATTTGAGTTACGAGTTTGGTCTTCATTTGAAACAATGTGGAATAGTTTCACAACTCACGCCACCTGGAACACCACAGCATAATGGTGTGTCCGAACATCGTAACCGTACTTTTTGGATATGGTGCGATCTATGATGTCTCTTACCGATTTACCATTATCGTTTTGGGGTTATGCATTAGAGACAACTGCATCACGTTAAATAGGGCACCATCTAAATCCGTTGAGGCGACACCGTATGAACTGTGGTTTATCAAGAAACCTAAGTTGTTGTTTCTTAAAGTTTGGGGCTACGATGCTTATGTGAAAAAGCTTCAACCTGATAAGCTCGAACCCAAGTCGGAAAAATGTGTCTTCATTGGATACCCAAAGGAGACTGTTGGGTACACCTTCTATCACAGATCCGAAGGCAAGATATTCGTTGCTAAGAATGAATCCTTTCTAGAGAAGAAGTTTCTCTCGAAGGAAGTGAGTGGGAGGAATGTAGAACTTGATGAGGTAATTGTACCTTCTCCCGAATTGGAAAGTAGTTCATCACAGAAATCAGTTCCAGTGATTCCTACACCAATTAGTGAGGAAGCTAATGATGATGATCATGAAACTTCAGATCCAGTTACTACTAAACCTCGTAGGTCAACCAGAGTAAGGTCCGCACCAGAGTGGTATGGTAATCCTATTCTGGAGGTCATGTTACTTGACCATGACGAACCTACAAACTATGAGGAAGCGATGATGAGCCCAGATTCCGCGAAATGGCTTGAGGCCATGAAATCTGAGATAGGATCCATGTATAAGAACAAAGTATGGACTTTGGTTGACTTGCCCGATGATCGGCAAGCCATAGAGAATAAATGGATCTTCAAGAGGAAGACGAACGGTGATAGTAGTGTTACTATCTACAAAGCTCGAATTGTCGCAAAAATGTTTGCGAAAAAGTTCAAGGTGTTGACTACGATGAGATATTCTCATTTGTATCAATGCTTAAAAGTCTGTCCGAATCATGTTAGCAATTGCCGCATTTTATGAAATTTGGCAAATGGATGTCAAACCTGCATTCCTTAATGGATTTCTTAAAGAAGAGTTGTATATGATGCAACCATAAGGTTTTGTCGATCCTAAAGGTGCTAACAAAGTGTGCAAGGCTCCAGCGATCCATCTATGGACTGGTGCAAGCATCTCAGAGTTGGAATATACGCTTTGATGAGATGATCAAAGCATATAGTTTTATATAGACTTGCGGTGAAGCCTGTATTTACAAGAATTTGAGTGGGAGCACTACAGTATTTCTGATAAGTATATGTGAATGACATATTATTGATTGGAAATAATGTAGAATTTTCTGGAAAGCATAGAGTGTTTGAAAGGAGTTTTTCAAAGAAAGACTCCGGTGAAGCTGTTTACATATTGAGCATCAAGATCTATAGAGATAGATCAAGATGCTTGATAAATTTTTTCAATGAGTACATACCTTGACAAGTTTTTGAAGTAGTTCAAAATGGAACAGTCAAAAAAGGAGTTCTTGCCTGTGTTGCAAGGTGTGAAGTTGAGTAAAGACTCAAAATCCGACCACGGCAGAAAATAGAAAGAGAATGAAAAGTCATTCCCTATGCCCCAGTCATAGGTTCTATAAAGTATGCTATGCTGTGTACCAGACCTATTGTGTACCTCGCCATGAGTTTGGCAAGAGGGTACAATAATGATCTAGGAGTGGATCACTGGACATCGATCAAAATTATCCTTAGTGGAATAAGGAAATGTTTCTCGGTTATGGAGGTGACAAAAGAGTTCGTCGTAAAGAGTTACGTCGATGCAAGTTTTGACACCGGTCTGGATGACTCTAAGTCTCGATCTAGATACATATTGAAAGTGGGAGCAATTAGCTAGAGTAGCTCCGTGCAGAGTATTGTAGACATAGAAATTTGCAAAATACATACGGATCTGAATGTTGCAGACCCATAGGCTAAAAATTTCTCTCATAGGCAAAACATGATCATACCTTATTACTCTTGGGTGTTAATCACATAGCGATGTGGACTAGATTATTGACTCTAGTAAACCTTTTGAGTGTTGGTCACATGGCGATGTGAACTATGGGTGTTAATCACATAAAGATGTGAGCTATTGGCGTTAAATCACATGGCGATGTGAACTAGATTATTGACTCTAGTGCAAGTGGGAGACTGAAGGAAATATGCCCTAGAGGCAATAATAAAGTTATTATTTATTTCCTTATTTCATGATAAATGTTTATTATTCAGGCTAGAATTATATTAACCGGAAACTTAGTACATGTGTGAATACATAGACAAACAGAGTATCCCTAGTGTGCCTCTACTTGACTAGCTCGTTAATCAAAGATGGTTAAGTTTCCTAGCCATAGACATGAGTTGTCATTTGATGAACGGGATCACATCATTAGAGAATGATGTGATGGACAAGACCCATCCGTTAGCTTAGCATTATGATTGTTAAGTTTTACTACTATTGCTTTCTTCATGACTTATACATGTTCCTATGACTATGAGATTATGCAACTCCCGGATACCGGAGGAACACTTAGTGTGCTATCAAACGTCACAACGTAACTAGGTGATTATAAAGATGCTCTACAGGTGTCTCTGATGGTGTCTGTTGAGTTGGCATAGATCGAGATTGGGATTTGTCACTCCGATTGTCGGAGAGGTATCTCTGGGCCCTCTCGGTAATGCTCATCATTATAAGCCTTGCAAGCAATGTGACTAATGAGTTAGTCACGGGATGATGCATTACAGAGCGAGTAAAGAGACTTGCCGATAACGAGATTGAACTAGGTATGAGGATACCGACGATCGAATCTTGGGCAAGTAACATACCGATGACAAAGGGAACAACGTATGTTGTTATGCGGTTTGACCGATAAAGATCTTCGTAGAATATGTAGGAACCAATATGAGCATATAGGTTCCGCTATTGGTTGTTGACCGGAGAGGTGTCTCGGTCATGTCTACATAGTTCTCGAACCCGTAGGGTCCGCACGCTTAACATTCGATGACGATTACTATTATGAGTTTATGTGATTTGATGTGCCGAAGGTTGTTCGGAGCCCCGGATGTGATCACGGACATGACGAGGAGTCTTGAATTGGTCGAGACATAAAGGTAGATATATTGGAAGGTTATATTCAGACACCAGAAGGGTTCCGAAGTGTATCGGGTATTTTTCGGAGTACCGGGAGGTTACCGGAACCCCCTGGGGAGTCTATGGGCCTTATTGGGCCCTAGTGGAGAAAGAGGGTAGCAAGCAAGGTGTGGGGCACGCCCCCCAGACCCAAACCGAATTGGTTTAGGGTTTGGGGGGCCGGCCCCTCCTTTCCTTCTCCCCTCCTCCTCTTTCCTCCTTCTCCTAATAGGAATAGGAAAGGGGGGGAACCTACTTGGAGTAGGATTGCCCCCCCTTGGCGCGCGCCTCCTCCTAGGCCGGCCTCCTCCTCCCTCCCTCCTTTCTATACGGGGACGGGGGCACCCCATAGACACACAAGTTGATTGTTTAGCTGTAGGATCGAAAGTATTTCTAGAGGGGGAGGGGGGATTAGACTACTTGACCAAATAAAAACTTAACCTTTTCCCAATTTTAGTTCTTGGCAGATTTTAGCTACTTTAGGACAAGTCAAGCAATCATCACACAATTCAAGCAAGCATGCAAAGAGTATATTGGCAGCGGAAAGTAAAGCATGCAACTTGCAAGAATGTAAAGGGAAGGGTTTGGAGAATTCAAACGCAATTGGAGACACGGATGTTTTTCCCGTGGTTCGGATAGGTGGTGATATCCTACATCCACGTTGATGGAGACTTCAACCCACGAAGGGTAACGGTTGCGCGAGTCCGCGGAGGGCTCCACCCACGAAGGGTCCACGAAGAAGCAACCTTGTCTATCCCACCATGGCCATCGCCCACGAAGGACTTGCCTCACTAGTGGTAGATCTTCACGAAGTAGGCGATCTCCTTGCCCTTACAAACTCCTTGGTTCAACTCCACAATCTTGTCGGAGGCTCCTAAGTGACACCTAGCCAATCTAGGAGACACCACTCTCCAAGAAGTAACAAATGGTGTGTTGATGATGAACTCCTTGCTCTTGTGCTTCAAATGATAGTCTCCCCAACACTCAACTCTCTCTCACAGGATTTGGATTTGGTGGAAAGAAGATTTGAGTGGAAAGCAACTTGGGGAAGGCTAGAGATCAAGATTCATATGGTAGGAATGGAATATCTTGGTCTCAACACATGAGTAGGTGGTTCTCTCTCAGAACATATGAGTTGGAAGTGTAGATGTGCTCTGATGGCTCTCTCCACGAGTGAAGAGGAGGCGGAGGGGTATTTATAGCCTCCACACAAAATCTAACCGTTACACACAATTTACCAATCTCGGTGGGACCGAATCAACAAACTCGGTCAGACCGAAATAGTAAACCTAGTGACCGTTAGAGATTTTCGGTGGGACTGACATGCAACTCGGTCGGACCGATATGGTTAGGGTTAGGGCATAACGTAATCTCGGTGAGACCGATTACACAAACTCGGTGAGACCGATTTTGGTAATAAGCTAACCAGAGAGTTGGTCAGGTAAACTCGGTGGGACCGATTTGCTCTTTCGGTGAGACCGAAATGTTACAAAAAGGAAACAGAGAGTTTACATTGCAATCTCGGTGGGACCGATCCGCTCTTTCGATGAGACCGAAAAGTTACGAAAGGGAAACCGAGAGTTTGCAATCCCATCTCGGTGAGACCGAGATCCCTATCGGTAGAACCGATTTGCTAGGGTTTGGCAATGGCTATGACAAGTGAAACTCGGTGGCGCCGGGTTGAAAGAATCGGTAGGGCCGATTTTGGCTTTGGGTTTAGGTCAAATGTGGATATGGGAAAGTAGTTGAGGGTTTTGGAGCATATCACTAAGCACATGAAGCAAGAGGCTCATTAAGCAACACCTCATCCCTCCTTGATAGTATTGGCTTTTCCTAAAGACTCAATGTGATCTTGGATCACTAAAATATAAAATGAAGAGTCTTGAGCCTTTGAGCTTGAGCCAATCCTTTGTCCTTAGCATTTTGAGGGATCCACTTTCAACATCCATGCCATGCCAATCATTGAGCTTTCCTGAAATAATCATCTTGGAACAGCATTAGCTCAATGAGCTATATGTTGTTATGAATTACCAAAACCACCTGGGGATAGTTCCATGATTCTGTCACCTTCACATCTAGGTCATAGAACTTTTGTTCCATGATTCTTTCTAAGCTCTGCTGATTCTGAGTGAGGGTGGCCAGTCCTTGATCAATCCTCAGTGTGGATGCAATCAAGTAACCAAGTTGCTGTTGTTTGGTTTTCAAGAAATACTCAGATGCCTCCTCTTGAGTTGGCATCTTGGCAGCTTTCTCCTTCCTTGCCTTCTCCTTCTTTGCTTGTGCTTGTGCAGATGATGGTTCATTCTCATTCATCACAACTTAATTATCTTCAAAATCTGGATGGATGGGCAGGTGTTCTTTGTCCAGCAAGTATGTGCCTGTGCCCATCTTCGAGTTGATTAACTCCTGAATTTGTGGGGCATATCCACAGCTCCTCTTCTGATCAGCTGCTGTCCTCTTAATGGTCTCTACCATGAGGCTCATCACCTTGAACTTTTGTGGCACATCAAATACATGAAGCAAATTGATTGCATGGCCTCTGATCATCTTGTGATCACCTGACTTGGGCAACCGAGTGTGCCTAAGGATCCAGTTAATGGTTGGCAGCCCTGACAGAAGATAATGCACAGACCCAAACTTGAAAGTATCAAGTGCCTCGTTTGGAATTTCCTTGTACATATTGGACATAGAGTTGTGGTCCATCTTGTTCTTGGCATAGATATCCAAGTCATCTTCCTGCTCTTCTGGGGCATTGATCAACTGAGCCCATTCAGCAACTGTAGATTGGTACCTTGTACCTTCAGACATCCATGTGATCCTTCCATCTGGGTAGAAGTGTGCTGTGGAGTAGAATTGCATAATGAGCTCTTCATTCCACTTTGTGAGCTTCTGCCCAACAAAGTCTGCTACTCCACAAGCATTGAATCTGTCATACACTCCAGGATAGTGTTCTTCATTGTCCTTGATGTACTCCCAATTGACCCATCTCATGTCACAAACAATGGGCTTCTTGTCCAACAAAACTGTCTAATAGAAGTCCTGCTGTTCCTTAGTGTGGAACCTATAATCAACAGCAGTTCTTCTCCTTGAAGCATATGGATCTGCTTCTCTCCACTTCCTTAGCCCTGAGTCTCTTCTGATTTTCATGTCCTCAGCCACAGGATGAACATCATTGTGGTCTGGGATCTTGGGCTTAAGCTTCCTGAGCACTTGACCTTCTTCTTCTTCAGCAATGTTAGGCACTGGGGCCTTGTTCTTCTCAGCAGCTGGTATGCTCCTTGTATTCCTCTTTGGAGCTGACTTGGGCTTGGAGGCAGCTTTGGGTGCTTCTTTGGGCTTGGATGCAGCAGCCCCTGTCCTGATAGCATCACCCATAAGCTTAGGTGCCTTAGGTGCTGGTGCAGCAACCTCTTCTTCCTCTTCCTCTTCCGAGTCTCTCATGATTGAGGATCTCCCAAGCACTCTGGCAGTGGTCTTTTTGACCCTTTCCTTCCTCTTCTTCCCTTCAGCAGCAACTGGCTCTATGGGTGCAGGCTTTTCAGGAATCTGAGTTGAAGCTCTGGCCTTTGGCATAGGCTGTCTACCTGCTGGCCTTTTGATTTTCAATCCTGGCTTTGTGCCTTGAGCTGAGCCATACTCCTTCTTGAGCACTACTTTCTTGGAAGTAGCTTCCTCTTCTGCCACATAGTCCTCATCCTCTGAGTCTGAGGTTCTCTTCTTCCTTTGTCTGGTGGCAGCTTTTGGCAGATTGCTAGGGGTGCTCCTGCTGCCTTCATCAGAAAAACTGGAGGGACTAGTGCCCTCACTCATGTGCACTTGCTGTTCTAACACATTCTGGCTGTCACTCTAATCAGACATGATGAACAAGCTGACTGCTGACCCTGTGAACAGTTTATAGATGAGGTAGAATAGATGAGCATCACAAAATGCAGAGATTTTTGCAAAAGAATGACTCAAAATCTTAGTTTTAGTTTCCCACAGAAATCATCTCGGATCTACCGATTTTTAAACTCGGTGATACCGAAGCAGTTTTGGAACCTAAACTAGTGAACTCGGTCAGACCGAGTCACAGTTCGGTGGCACCGAGACTGCTAGGGTTTCACAAAGTTCCAAAATCGGTCACACTGATTAGTAATTCTCGGTCAGACCGAGTCTTACTTGTGCAATGGCATGAGCCAAATCGGTGGGACCGAGTTTTTCAACTTGGTGGGTCCGAGATGGTTTCGGCGGAAACCTAACCCTAAAATTTTTGAATCAATCCTATTCTACGAACGCATTGACTGGATAGGAGTGTTTCAATTGTGGCTAGAATCAATATGATCACAATGTGCTAGGAATCAGATTGGGGATAGCACAAAGATCGAGTCCATACCCTAGTTCGGCCGAGACTCACTACGGCGGCAACGGCGGGGTAGAATTCCGTTGACGGCGATGGAGACCAGCGACTGGAGGCGGCTGGCGGCAAGGAGATGATCCGGAGACCACATTGGCAGAGCGAGCTATCGCGCAGGCCAAGGGGTTCGGAGAAATTTCCAAATTTTTGCCCGTGACTATATATAGCCCAACCCTGTCGGTGTGACCGAGTGGAACAACTCGGTGGCATAGAGATGCAAAACTGTATACAGTTATTCCAACTCGGTGTGACCGAATGGTTCAAGTCGGTTGCACCGAGATCGAAAATTCAGATCAACTTAATGATCTCGGTAGGACCGAAAGTAGGATATCGGTCAGACCGAGAATCATAAAGAGGTTTTGGAAGTTTAAGTCTATGACGAATCGGGGACTCCGAGTGCTCCTCACACAGAGTGGTTCGAATCTGACTTGATCAAATTTTGTGATGTAGCATGAATAGAGTTTGATACGAGAAAAGCATAGATAGCTAGAGGAGGTTCTTAGGCATTCTTGTCCATCCACTTGGCAAAAGGAAATAAAACCAAACAATCAAAACAACAAGTGGATGTCCTCGAATGAGTAAAATATGCAACCAACATGCTCACACAATAAAATGGCAATTGAAATATGTGACAAAGCATGCACAACCAATTCTAGCATCTATCAAGCAATTGGCGATGACTAGGTCATCTATATATGAGTATATTGACTTAGGAGTCAAGTGAGAACACTTGATCATAGGTCATACTCATCGTTTAAGATCAAGTGGGGTTACCACTTTTACATAAAGCATTGTTGTGTTCACATCTTTAGAGTTGCTTTAGCTCAAGTCTTAGAGTAAAGCTCCCCCTAGATGTGATATCCCCCCTAAGAGGGATGAACTAACCTTGGGTTTTGTCGATGATGACTTCATGTAGATGTTGAAGATGTGGATGCTCAATGTCGATGTAGATCACTTGGAGCTATCCATTTGAGTGAATTGCACGTTCAATACCTACATGGGTTAGTCCCACAAGGAATAAACAAGGATATCCATAGACATAGAGTGATGCACACACAAGATGATGTCCATGAAAACTATTACGTTACCTTGTCCCTTGTCTTACCAACAAGAGGGTTTGTGACTCCTTGAACTAGTGCAAGATGTGGAAGTTGATTGCACTTGTTCTTGCCAAAATGATAAGAGTGAAGTATGTTGGCGGAGTCACCCTCAAGAACTCTCTAGTTCTTCTTCTTTTGGATCCACACCATCTTGATGGGAATCCTTTGAGTTGTAGTCATACTTGATGAAGTGGAACTTGAAGTGGTCTTGGGAAGCCACTTGACTAAGGTCTTAGGAGCTTCTTCAAATGCATCAATTTCTTCTTGAAGCTTGGCCTTGCCTTTTTGCTTGTAGTCTTGTGGTGGAAGATCATCTTGAGCTTGTGTCCCCTTGAAGGAAGTAGGATACTTCTCTTGTTGAGGAACAAACTTTGTCTTGGGGTGTTGATCTTCTTCCCACTCAACTCCATTGGCATTGAACTTTCGTTCAAAACCAACACCTTGATTCTTCCGGTGCATTCCTTGCTTGCGCACAATTTCCTCGAATTGCTTACTCCCGGCAAGGCTTTTGTACACACCTTTCTCTATAATTCCCTTCAATAAGCTGTTTTCTTGCTCAAGTGTAACTTGGCTAAGAGAATCATTAGTGGAATCAAGAGAACTACTAGAAACAACAATATTGGATTTATCATGATCATCGTTACTACTAGAGGAAGAATCTTTCTTGTTCTTATTACTAGACTTGACTTGAGGCATGTGAGTGGATAAGAGTAAATGCTTGGCAATGTAAGAAGAACTTTTCTTGCGGAGATCATCATTGATTGCCTTTAAAAACTCATGCTCTTGCTCAAGATTGAGCTTTTCAAAGCGTAACTTCTCATGAGCTCTTAAAAGTTCTCGATGATCTTCGAAGATAGTTTCATGAGCTAACTTAAGAGTGTTTAGTTCTTTAGTTAGAGCCTCAATCTTCTCCTTATAATTGTCATTCGTTTTATCTTGATTAGCATGATTAATTGATGTTTCATCATAGTATTCATCACTAGAGTTGTCAACAAGTAAATCATCATCACCTAACAAGTCATCTTCATCACTATTAAAATCAACATACTCGGGGTGTGTTACCTTAGGACCTTTGGTCATGAAGCATCTTCCAATTCCTTCATTTGGTGAGTCAAATATATCGTAGGAGTTGGTTGTCACAAGTGCTAGACCGGCAACACCTTCATCTTGAGTATATTCGGAGTCGGAGTGATAACTTCTCTCGGAGTGGTCGTCGGAGTCGGAGCCGGATACCCATTCACCAACATGAGCTTGATGTCTTCGTTTTATGTAGCTTCTTGATGATTTTTCCTTCCTTGCCGAATCCTTGCTTCTCCGTGAGTATCTTCGTTCATAACGATCATCTCTACTCCTTCTCTCTCTTGGTGGTGATTCTTCTCTTTTGCTTCTTATTTTTGGAGAGTCTTCTCTTCTCTTGTAGGGAGCCGTACACTCATTGGAATAGTGTCCGGGTCTTCCACAATTGTAGCAGTTTCGCTCTCAACTAGAAGATCTTTTGTCATTGTAGGACCTTGACTTGGAGCTTCTATCTTTGCTTCTACTCTTGTAGAACTTGTTGAAGTTCTTCACCATTAAGCTCAATTCTTCATTGAAGTTTTGTTTCTCACTTGATGATGTAGGGGCTTCACATGAGGCTTTGTAGGCACCACTTGATTTGTTGTGAAGTTCCTCTTTATCGTTAAGTGACATCTCATGAGCAACAATTCTTCCAATTACCTCCGTTGGCTTGAGATCTTTGTAATTGGGCATCATTTGGATCAATGTGCACACGGTATCATATTTTCCATCCAAGGCTCTTAGAATCTTCTTGAGGATGAATCTATGGGTCATCTCTTCACTCCCTAAGCCATCAATCTCATTTGTGATGAGAGCAAGCCTAGAGTACATTTCAGCGACACCTTCACCATCCTTCATTTTGAACTTGTCAAGTTGACTTTGAAGCACATCCAATTTGGATTCCTTGACGGAGTCAGTACCTTCGTGCATATCAATCAAAGTGTCCCAAATTTCCTTTGCATTCTCAAGACGGCTGATTTTGTTAAATTCTTCGGGGCACAATCCGTTGAAGAGAATATCACAAGCTTGAGCATTGTATTGCAACATCTTCAACTCGTCCGCGGTAGCTTCACGGTTTGGTTCTCTCCATCAAAGAAGTCACCTTGCAAACCAACACACACAATAGCCCAAACGGCGGGGTTATGTCCAAGAATATGCATTTTCATTTTATGCTTCCAACTAGCAAAATTAGTACCATCAAAGTAAGGACCTCTACGGTGATAATTTCCCTCGCTAGACGCCATACTCTCCTAGGTTGTGAAACCAAGGCTATGACCACCAAAAGCTATGGAAATCAAAGCAAATGGAGACCAAAGCTCTGATACCACTTGTAGGATCGAAAGTATGTCTAGAGGTGGGGTGATTAGACTACTTGACCAAATAAAAACTTAACCTTTTCCCAATTTTAGTTCTTGGCAGATTTTAGCTACTTTAGGACAAGTCAAGCAATCATCACACAATTCAAGCAAGCATGCAAAGAGTATATTGGCAGTGGAAAGTAAAGCATACAACTTGCAAGAATGTAAAGGGAAGGGTTTGGAGAATTCAAACGCAATTGGAGACACGGATGTTTTTCCCGTGCTTCGGATAGGTGGTGCTATCCTACATCCATGTTGATGGAGACTTCAACCCATGAAGGGTAACGGTTGCATGAGTCCACGGAGGGCTCCACCCACGAAGGGTCCACGAAGAAGCAACCTTGTCTATCCCACCATGGCCATCGCCCACGAAGGACTTGCCTCACTAGCGGTAGATCTTCACGAAGTAGGCGATCTCTTTGCCCTTACAAACTCCTTGGTTCAACTCCACAATCTTGTCGGAGGCTCCCAAGTGACACCTAGCCAATCTAGGAGACACCACTCTCCAAGAAGTAACAAATGGTGTGTTGATGATGAACTCCTTGCTCTTTTGCTTCAAATGATAGTCTCCCCAACACTCAACTCTCTCTCACAGGATTTGGATTTGGTGGAAAGAAGATTTGAGTGGAAAGCAACTTGGGGAAGGCTAGAGATCAAGATTCATATGGTAGGAATGGAATATCTTGGTCTCAACACATGAGTAGGTGGTTCTCTCTCAGAACATATGAGTTGGAAGTGTAGATGTGTTCTGATGGCTCTCTCCATGAGTGAAGAGGAGGTGGAGGGGTATTTATAGCCTCCACACAAAATCTAACCGTTACACACAATTTACCAATCTCGGTGGGACCGAATCAACAAACTCGGTCAGACCGAAATAGTAAACCTAGTGACCGTTAGAGATTTTCGGTGGGACTGACATGCAACTCGGTCGGACCGATATGGTTAGGGTTAGGGCATAACGTAATCTCGGTGAGACCGATTACACAAACTTGGTGAGACCGATTTTGGTAATAAGCTAACCAGAGAGTTGGTCAGGTAAACTCGATGGGACCGATTTGCTCTTTCGGTGAGACCAAAATGTTACAAAAAGGAAACAGAGAGTTTACATTGCAATCTCGGTGGGACCGATCCGCTCTTTCGGTGAGACCGAAAAGTTACGAAAGGGAAACCGAGAGTTTGCAATCCCATCTCGGTGAGACCGAGATCCCTATCGCTAGAACCTATTTGCTAGGGTTTGGCAATGGCTATGACAAGTGAAACTCGGTGGCGCCGGGTTGAAAGAATCAGTAGGGCCGATTTTGGCTTTGGGTTTAGGTCAAATGTGGATATGGGAAAGTAGTTGAGGGTTTTGGAGCATATCACTAAACACATGAAGCAAGAGGCTCATTAAGCAACACCTCATCCCTCCTTGATAGTATTGGCTTTTCCTAAAGACTCAATGTGATCTTGGATCACTAAAATATAAAATGAAGAGTCTTGAGCCTTTGAGCTCGAGCCAATCCTTTGTCCTTAGCATTTTGAGGGATCCACTTTCAACATCCATGCCATGCCAATCATTGAGCTTTCCTGAAATAATCATCTTGGAACAGCATTAGCTCAATGAGCTATATGTTGTTATGAATTACCAAAACCACCTAGGGATAGTTGCACTTTCATTAGCCATGTGCGGTGCCCCCCTCCATAGATTTCCACCTCGGTCATATTGTTGTAGTGCTTAGGCGAAGCCCTGTGCCGGTAACTTCATCATCACCGTCACCACGTCGCCGTGCTGAGGGAACTCCCCCTTGGCCTCAGCTGGATCTAGAATTCGAGGGACGTCACCGAGCAGAACGTGTGCAAATCACGGAGGTGCCATGCGTTCGGTACTTGATTGGTTGGATCGCGAAGATGTTCGACTACATCAACCACATTACTTAACGCTTCCGCGTTCGGTCTACGAGGGTACGTGGACACACTCTCCCGCTCATTGCTATGCATCACATAGATAGATCTTGCATGATCGTAGGTAATTTTTTTTGAAATACCGCGTTCCCCAACACTCGGAACACTAGAGACCGAAAGGTCGAACGTGAATGATATAGTAGATATGATCAACATAGAGAGGTTCACCATTGAAGACTACTCCATCTCACATGATGACCGGACATGGTTTAGTTGATTTGGATCACGTGATCATTTAGATGACTTGGGGGATGTCTATCTAAGTGAGAGTTCTTAAGTAATATGATTAATTGAACTTTATTTATCATGAACTTAGTCCTGATAGTTTTTGCATATCTATGTTGTAGATCAATGGCCCGTGCTACCGTTCCTTGAATTTTAATGCATTCCTAGAGAAAGCTAAGTTGAAACATGATGGCAGCAACTACACGGACTGGGTCCGTAACTTGAGGATTATCCTCATTGCTACATAGAAGAGTTATGTCCTTGATGCACCGCTAGGTGTGCCACCCCCTCCAGCAACTGCGGACATTGTGAATGCCTGGCAGTCGCGTGTTGATGGCTACTCGATAGTTCAGTGTGCCATGCTCTACGGCTTAGAATCGGCACTTCAAAGTCATTTTGAACGTCATGGAGCATATGAGATGTTCCAGGAATTGAAGTTAATATTTCAAGAAAATGCCCGAGTTGAGAGATATGAATTCTCCAACAAGTTCTATAGCTGCAAGATGGAGGAGAACAGTTCTGTCAGTGAACACATACTCAGAATGTCTGGGTATCATAGCCACTTGATTCAGCTGGGAGTTAATCTTCCAGATGATAGTGTTATTGACAGAGTTCTTCAATCACTGCCACCAAGCTATAAAGGCTTCGTGATGAACTATAATATGCAAGGGATGGAGAAGACTATTCTCGAGCTCTTCACAATGCTGAAAGCTGCGGAGGTAGAAATCAAGAAGGAGCATCAAGTGTTGATGGTTAACAAGACCACTAGTTTCAAGAAAAAGGGCAAAGGAAAGAACGGGAACTTCAAGAAGAATTGCAAGCAAGTTTCCACTCCCGGGAAGAAGCCCAAGTCTGGACCTAAGCCTAAAACTGAGTGCTTCTACTGCAAAGGGATTGGTCACTGGAAGCGGAACTGCCCCAAGTATTTGGCGGATAAGAGGGATGGCAAAGTGAACAAAGGTATATTTGATATACATGTTATTGATGTGTACCTTACTAATGCTCATAGTAGTGCCTGGGTATTTGATACCGGTTCGGTTGCTCATATTTGTAACTCGAAACAGGGACTACGGATTAAACGAAGATTGGGTAAGGACGAGGTGACGATGCGCGTCGGGAATGGTTCCAAGGTTGATGTGATCGCTGTCGGCACGCTACCTCTACATGTACCTTCGGGATTAGTTTTAGACCTAAATAATTGTTATTTCGTGCCAGCGTTGAGCATGAATATTATATCTGGATCTTGTTTAATGCGAGACGGTATTCATTTAAATCAGAGAATAATGGTTCTTCTATTTATATGAGTAATATCTTTTATGGTCATGCACCCTTGAAGAGTGGTCTATTTTTGTTGAATCTCGATCGTGGTGATGCACATATTCATAATATTGATGCCAAAAGATGCAAAGTTGATAATGATAGTGCAACATATTTGTGGCACTGCCGTTTAGGTCATATTGGTGTAAAGCGCATGAAGAAACTCCATCCAGATGGACTTTTGGAATCACTTGATTATGAATCATTTGATGCTTGCGAACCATGCCTCATGGGCAAGATGACTAAAACTCCGTTCTGCGGAACAATGGAGCGAGCTACTGATTTATTGGAAATAATACATACCGATGTATGCGGTCCATGTTGGGGAACGTAGCAGAAATTAAAAAAAATTCTACGTATCACCAAGATCTATCTATGGAGAGACCAGCAATGAGGGGAAGGAGGGTGCATCTACATACCCTTGTAGATCGCTAAGCGGAAGCGTTCAAGTGAACGGGGTTGATGGAGTCGTACTCGTCGTGATTCAAATCACCGATGATCCTAGCGCCGAACGGACGGCACCTCCGCGTTCAACACACGTACGGAACGGAGACGTCTCCCACGCCTTGATCCAGCAAGGAGGAGGGAGAGGTTGATGGAGATCCAGCAGCACGATGGCGTGGTGGAAGTAGCGGGATTCCAACAGGGCTTCGCTAAGCGCTGCGGGAGGAGGGAGATATGTCACGGGAGGGAGAGGGAGGCGCCAGGGCTCAGGTATGTTTGCTCCTCCTTTTCCCCCACTATATATAGGGCAAAGGGAGAGGGGGAGGCGCAGCCCTTGCCCCTTCCTCCAAGGAAGGGTGCGGCCAAGGGTGGGGAGGAGTCCATCCTCCCCAAGGCACCTCGGAGGTGCCTTCCACTTTTAGGACTCTCCCCTTTTTCTCTTCTCTTGGCGCATGGGCCTCTTGGGGCTGGTGCCCTTGGCCCATATAGGCCAAGGCGCACCCCCTACAGCCCATGTGCCCCCCCGGGGCAGGTGGCCCCACCCGGTGGACCCCCGGGACCCTTCCGGTGGTCCCGGTACAATACCGGTGACCCCGAAACTTGTCCCGATGGCCGAAATAGCACTTCCTATATATAATTCTTTACCTCTGGACCATTCGGAACTCCTCGTGACGTCCGGGATCTCATCCGGGACTCCGAACAACTTTCGGGTTACCGCATACTAATATCTCTATATCCCTAGCGTCACCGAACCTTAAGTGTGTAGACCCTACGGGTTCGGGAGACATGCAGACATGACCGAGACGTTCTCCGGTCAATAACCAACAGCGGGATATGGATACCCATGTTGGCTCCCACATGTTCCACGATGATCTCATCGAATGAACCACGATGTCAAGGACTTAATCAATCCCGTATACAATTCCCTTTGTCTAGCGGTATTGTACTTGCCCGAGATTCGATCGTCGGTATCCCGATACCTTGTTCAATCTCGTTACCGGCAAGTCTCTTTACTCGTTCCATAACACATCATCCCGTGATCAACTCCTTGGTCACATTGCGCATATGATGATGTCCTACCGAGTGGGCCCAGAGATACCTCTCCGTTTACACGGAGTGACAAATCCCAGTCTCGATTCGTGCCAACCCAACAGACACTTTCGGAGATACCTGTAATGCACCTTTATAGTCACCCAGTTACGTTGTGACGTTTGATACACCCAAAGCATTCCTACGGTATCCGGGAGTTGCACAATCTCATGGTCTAAGGAAATGATACTTGACATTAGAAAAGCTTTAGCATACGAACTATACGACCTTTGTGCTAGGCTTAGGATTGGGTCTTGTCCATCACATCATTCTCCTAATGATGTGATCCCGTTATCAACGACATCCAATGTCCATGGTTAGGAAACCGTAACCATCTATTGATCAACGAGCTAGTCAACTAGAGGCTTACTAGGGACATGGTGTTGTCTATGTATCCACACATGTATCTGAGTTTCCTATCAATACAATTATAGCATGGATAATAAACAATTACCATGAACAAGGAAATATAATAATAACCAATTTATTATTGCCTCTAGGGCATATTTCCAACAGTCTCCCACTTGCACTAGAGTCAATAATCTAGTTCACATCGCCATGTGATTAACACTCACAGCTCACATCGCCTTGTGACCAACACCCAAGAGTTTACTAGAGTCAGTAGTCTAGTTCACATCACTATGTGATTAACACTCAATGAGTTTTAGGTTTGATCATGTTGCTTGTGAGAGAGGTTTTAGTCAACGGGTTCGAACCTTTCAGATCCGTGTGTGCTTTACAAATCTCTATGTCATCTCCTAGATGTAGCTACCATGCTCTATTTGGAGCTATTCCAAATAACTGTTCTACTTGGAGCTATTCTAAATTGTTGCTCCATTATATGCATTCGGTATCTCTACTCAGAGCTATCCGGATAGGTGTTAATCTTGCATCAACGTAACCCTTTACGACGAACTCTTTTACCACCTCCATAATCGGGAAAATTTCTTAGTCCACTAGTTACTAAGGATAACTTTGACCGCTGTCCTGTGATCCATTCTTGGATCACTCTTGTACCCCTTGACTGACTCATGGCAAGGCACACTTCAGGTGCGGTACACAGCATAGCATACTATAGAGCCTACGTCTTAAGCATAGGGGACGACTTTCGTCCTTTCTCTCTATTCTGCCATGGTCAAGCTTTCAGTCTTAACTTCATACCTTACAACTCAGGCAAGAACTCCTTCTTTGACTGATCCATCTTGAACAGCTTCAAGATCATGTCAAGGTATGTGCTCATTTGAAAGTACCATTAAGTGTTTTGATCTATCCTTATAGATCTTGATGCTCAATGTTCAAGTAGCTTAATCCAGGCTTTCCATTGAAAAACACTTTGCAAATAACCCTATATGCTTTCCAGAAATTCTACGTCATTTCCGATCAACAACATATATTCATCAGAAATTCTATAGTGCTCCCACTCACTTCTTTGGAAATACAAGTTTCTCATAAACTTTGTATATACCAAAATCTTTGATCATCTCATCAAAACATACATTCCAACTCCGAGATGCTTACTCCAGTCCTCAGAAGGATTGCTGGAGCTTTGTATACTTATTAGCATCTTTCAGGATTGACAAAACCTTCCGGTTGTATCACATACAACCTTTCCTCAAGAAAATCGTCGAGGAAACAATGTTTTTGACATCCTATCTGCAAGATTTCATAAATAATGCAGTAATCGCTAATATAATCCCAACAGACTCTTAGCATCGCTACGAGTGAGAAAGTCTCATCGTAGTCAACTCCTTGAACTTGTCGGAAAAACATCTTAATGACAAGTCGAGCTTTCTTAATGGTGACATTTACCATCATTGTCCGCCTTCCTTTTAAAATCCATCTACACTCAACAGCCTTACGACCATCAAGTAGTTCTTTCAAAGTCTACACTTTGTTTTCATACATGGATCCTCTCTCGGATTATATGGCCTCAAGCCATTTATCGGAATCCAGGCCCACCATCGCTTCTCCATAGCTCGTAGGTTCATTGTTGTCTAGCAACATGACTTCCAAGACAGGATTACGTACCACTCTGAAGTAGTACGCATCCTTGTCATCCCACGAGGTTTGGGAGTGACTTGATCCGAAGTCTCATGATCAATATCATAAGCTTCCACTTCAATTGGTGTAGGTGCCACAGGAACAACTCTTTGTGCCCTGCTATACACTAGTTGAAGTGACGGTTCAACAACCTCATCAAGTCTCCACCATCCTCCCACTCAATTCTTTCGAGAGAAACTTTTCCTCGAGAAAGGACCCGATTCTAGAAACAATCCCTTATTGCTTTCGAATCTAAGACATGAGGTATACCCAACTATTTTGGGTGTCCTATGAAGATGCATTTATCTGCTTTGGGTTCGAGCTTATCAGCCTGAAACTTTTCACATAAGCGTCGCAGCCCCAAACTTCTAAGAAATGACAGCTTAGGTTTCTCTAAACCATAGTTCATACGGTGTCATCTCATCGGAATTACGTGGTGCCCTATTTAAAGTGAATGTGGTTGTCTCTAATGCCTAACCCATAAACTATTGTGGTAATTTGATAAGAGACATCATGGTATGCATCATATCCAATAGGGTGTAGTTATGATGTTCGGACACACCATCACACTATGGTGTTCCAGGCTGTATCAGTTGTGAAACAATTTCCACAATGTCTTAATTCTGTGCCAAACTCGTAATTCAGATATTCATCTCTATGATCATATCATAGATATTTTATCCTCTTGTCACGACGATCTTTCAACTTCACCCTGAAATTACTTGAACCTTTCAATAATTCAGACTCGTGTTCATCAAGTAAATATATTCAACATCTACTCAAATCATCTGTGAAGTAGGAACATAACGATATCCACTACATGCCTCAACACTCATTGGACCGCACACATCAAAATGTATTACTTCCAGCAAGTTGCTTTCTAGTTCCATTTTACTGAAAACGAGGCTTTCAGTCATCTTGCCCATGTGGTATGATTTGCATGTCTCAAGTGATTTAAAATCAAGTGAGTCCAAACGGTCCATTTGCATGGAGTTTCTTCATGCATATACACCAATAGACATGGTTCGCATGTCTCAAACTTTTTCAAAACTAGTGAGCCCAAAGATCCATCAACATGGAGCTTCTTCATGCGTTTTATACCGATATGACTTAAGTGGCAGTGCCACAAGTAGGTGGTACTATCATTACTATCTTTTGGCATGAACATGTGTATCACTACGATCGAGATTCAATAAACTATTCATTTTAGGTGTAAGACCATTGAAGGTATTATTCAAATAAACAGAGTAACCATTATTCTCCTTAAATGAATAACCGTATTGCGATAGACATAATCCAATCATGTCTATGCTCAACACAAACACCAATCTCGATGGTAGAAGGAGCGTACGATATTTGATTATATCAACATTGGAAACACTTCCAACACATATCATCAGCTCACCTTTAGCTAGTCTCCGTTTATTCCGTAGCTTTTATTTCGAGTTACTAACACTTAGCAACTGAACCGGTATGTAATACCCTGGTGCTACTAGGAGTACTAGTAAAGTACACATCAACACAATGTATATCCAATATACTTCTATCGATCTTGCCAGCCTTCTTATCTACCAAGTATCTAGGGTAATTCTGCTCCAGTGGTTGTTCCCCTTATTACAGAAGCACTTAGTCTCGGGTTTGGGTTCAACCTTGGGTTTCTTCACTAGAGCAGCAGCTGAATTGCCATTTTATGAAGTATCCCTTCGTGCCCTTGCCCTTCTTGAAACTAGTGGTTTCACCAACCATCAACAATTGATGCTCCTTCTTGATTTCTACTTTTGTGGTGTCAAACATCACGAACATCTCAAGGATCATCATACATGTCCCCGATATATTATAGTTCATCACGAAGCTCTAGCAGCTTGGTGGTAATGACTTCGGAGAAACATCACTATCTTATCTGGAAGATTAACTCCCACTCGATTCAAATGATTGTTGTACTCAGACAATCTGAGCACAAGCTCAACAATTGAGCTTTTCTCCCTTAGTTTGCAGGCTAAGAAAATCGTCGGAGGTCTTATACCTCTTGACGTGGGCACGAGCTTGAAATACCAATCTCAGCCCTCAAAACATCTCATATGTTTTGCGACATTTCAAAACGTCTTCGGTGCCTCAATTCTAAACCGTTTAACTGAACTATCACGTAGTTATCAAAATGTGTATGTCAGATGTTCGCAACATCCATAGACGACGTTCGAGGTTCAGCACACTAAGCGGTGCATTAAGGACATAAGCCTTCTAAGAAGCAATGAGGACAATCCTCAGTCTACGGACCTAGTCCGCATAATTGCTACTATCAACTTTCAACTAATTTTTTCTCTAGGAACATAACTAAACAGTAGAACTAAAGCGCGAGCTACGACATAATTTGTAAAATCCTTTTGACTATGTTCAGGATAATTAAGTTCATCTTATGAACTCCCACTTAGATAGACATCCCTCTAGTCATCTAAGTGATTACATGATCCGAGTCAACTAGGCCGTGTCCGATCTGTGCGTGAGACGGACTAGTCAACGTCGGTGAACATCTTCATGTTGATCGTATCTTCTATACGACTCATGCTCGACCTTTCGGTCTTCTGTGTTCCGAGGCCATGTCTGTACATGCTAGGCTCGTCAAGTTAACCCTAAGTGTTTTTGCTGTGTAAAACTGTCTTACACCCGTTGTATGTGAACGTAAGGATCTATCACACCCGATTAACACGTGGTGCTTCAAAACGATGAACTGTAGCAACGGTGCACAGTTAGGGGAGAACACTTCTTGAAATTTTAATGAGGGATCATCTTATTTACTTCCATCGTTCTAAGCAAATAAGATGTATAAACATGATAAACATCACATGCAATCAAATAGTGACATGATATGGCCAATATCATGTAGCTCCTTTGATCTCCATCTTGGGGCTCCATGATCATCTATTACAAGAACATGATCAATCTCATACATTACATATATCATTCATCACATCCTTTTGGCCATATCACATCACATAGCATACCCTGCAAAAACAAGTTAGACGTCCTCTAATTGTTGTTTGCATGTTTTACGTGACTGCTATGGGTTTCTAGCAAGAACGTTTCTTACCTACGCAAAGACCACAACGTGATATGCCAATTGCTATTTACCTTTCATAAGGACCCTTTTCATCGAATCCGATCCGACTAAAGTGGGAGAGACAGACACCCGCTAGCCACCTTATGCAACTAGTGCATGTCAGTCGGTGGAACCAGTCTCACGTAAGAGTACGTGTAAGGTCGGTCCGGGCCGCTTCATCCCACGATGCCGCTGAATCAAGATAAGACTAGTAACGGCAAGCATATTGAACAAAATCAACGCCCACAACTACTTTGTGTTCTACTCGTGCATAGAATCTACGCAATAAACCTAGCTCTGATACCACTGTTGGGGAACGTAGCAGAAATTCAAAAAATTTCTACGTATCACCAAGATCTATCTATGGAGAGACCAGCAACGAGGGGAAGGAGAGTGCATCTACATACCCTTGTAGATCGCTAAGCGGAAGCGTTCAAGTGAACGGGGTTGATGGAGTCGTACTCGTCGTGATTCAAATCACCGATGATCCTAGCACCGAACGGACGGCACCTCCGTGTTCAACACACGTACGGAACGGAGACGTCTCCCACGCCTTGATCCAGCAAGGAGGAGGGAGAGGTTGATGGAGATCCAGCAGCACGACGGCGTGGTGGAAGTAGCGGGATTCCAACAGGGCTTCGCTAAGCGCTGCGGGAGGAGGGAGATATGTCACGGGAGGGAGAGGGAGGCGCCAGGGCTCAGGTATGTTTGCTCCTCCTTTTCCCCCACTATATATAGGGCCAAGGGAGAGGGGGAGGCGCAGCCCTTGCCCCTTCCTCCAAGGAAGGGTGCGGCCAAGGGTGGGGAGGAGTCCATCCTCCCCAAGGCACCTCGGAGGTGCCTTCCCCTTTTAGGACTCTCCCCTTTTTCTCTTCTCTTGGCGCATGGGCCTCTTGGGGCTGGTGCCCTTGGCCCATATAGGCCAAGGCGCACCCCCTACAGCCCATGTGGCCCCCCGGGGCAGGTGGCCCCACCCGGTGGACCCCCGGGACCCTTCCGGTGGTCCCGGTACAATACCGGTGACCCCGAAACTTGTCCCGATGGCCGAAATAGCACTTCCTATATATAATTCTTTACCTCCGGACCATTCCGGAACTCCTCGTGACGTCCGGGATCTCATCCGGGACTCCGAACAACTTTCGGGTTACCGCATACTAATATCTCTATATCCCTAGCGTCACCGAACCTTAAGTGTGTAGACCCTACGGGTTCGGGAGACATGCAGACATGACCGAGACGTTCTCCGGTCAATAACCAACAGCGGGATCTGGATACCCATGTTGGCTCCCACATGTTCCACGATGATCTCATCGGATGAACCACGATGTCAAGGACTTAATCAATCCCGTATACAATTCCCTTTGTCTAGCGGTATTGTACTTGCCCGAGATTCGGTCGTCGGTATCCCGATACCTTGTTCAATCTCGTTACCGGCAAGTCTCTTTACTCGTTCCGTAACACATCATCCCGTGATCAACTCCTTGGTCACATTGCGCATATGATGATGTCCTACCGAGTGGGCCCAGAGATACCTCTCCATTTACACGGAGTGACAAATCCCAGTCTCGATTCGTGCCAACCCAACAGACACTTTCGGAGATACCTGTAATGCACCTTTATAGTCACCCAGTTACGTTGTGACGTTTGATACACCCAAAGCATTCCTACGGTATCCGGGAGTTGCACAATCTCATGGTCTAAGGAAATGATACTTGACATTAGAAAAGCTTTAGCATACGAACTATATGACCTTTGTGCTAGGCTTAGGATTGGGTCTTGTCCATCACATCATTCTCCTAATGATGTGATCCCGTTATCAACGACATCCAATGTCCATGGTTAGGAAACCGTAACCATCTATTGATCAACGAGCTAGTCAACTAGAGGCTTACTAGGGACATGGTGTTGTCTATGTATCCACACATGTATCTGAGTTTCCTATCAATACAATTATAGCATGGATAATAAACGATTATCATGAACAAGGAAATATAATAATAACCAATTTATTATTGCCTCTAGGGCATATTTCCAACAGTCCAATGAGTGTTGAGGCTCGCGGCGGGTATCGTTATTTCCTGACCTTCACAGACAATTTGAGAAGATATGAGTATATCTACTTAATGAAACACAAGTATGAAACATTTGAAAAGATCAAAGAATTTCAGAGTGAAGTGGACAATCATCGTAACAACAAAATAAAGTTTCTACGATCTGATCGGGGAGGCGAATATTTGAGTTATGAATTTGGCCTTCATTTAAAACAATGTGGAATAGTTTCACAACTCACGCCACCTGGATCACCACAGCGTAATGGTGTCTCCGAATGTCGTAATCATACTTTATTACATATGGTGCGATCTATGATGTCTCTTACCGATTTACCACTATAGTTTTGGGGTTATGCATTAGAGACAGCTGTATTCAATTTAAATAGGGCACCATCTAAATCCGTTGAGACGACACCGTATGAACTATGGTTTGGCAAGAAACCTAAGCTGTCATTTCTTAAAGTTTGGGGTTGCGATGCTTATGTGAAAAAGCTTCAGCCTGATAAGCTCGAACCCAAGTCGGAGAAATGTGTCTTCATAGGATACCCAAAAGAGACTATTGGGTACACCTTCTATCACAGATCCGAAGGCAAGATCTTTGTTGCTAAGAATGGATCCTTTCTAGAGAAGGAGTTTCTCTCGAAAGAAGTGAATGGGAGGAAAGTAGAACTTGATGAGGTAATTGTACCTTCTCTCGAATTGGAAAGTAGCTCACCATAGAAAGCCGTTTTCGTGATGCCTACACCAACTAGTGACGAAGCTAATGATAATGATCATGAAACTTTGTATCAAGTTACTACCGAACCTCGTAGGTCAACCAGAGCACATTCGGCACCAGAGTGGTATGGTAATCCTGTTCTGGAAGTCATGTTACTAGACCATGACGAACCTACGAACTATGAGGAGGCGATGATGAGCCCAAATTCCGCAAAATGGCTTGAGGCCATGAAATCTGAGATGGGATCCATGTATGAGAACAAAGTATAGACTTTGGTGGACTTGCCCGATGATCGGCAAGCCATAGAGAATAAATGGATCTTCAAGAAGAAGACTGACGTTGACGTTGATGGTAATGTTACTGTCTACAAAGCTCGACTTGTCGCGAAAGTTTTTCGATAAGTTCAAGGAGTTGACTATGATGAGACCTTCTCACCCATAGCGATGCTTAAGTCTGTCTGAATCATGTTAGCAATTACCGCATTTTATGATTATGAAATCTGGCAAATGGATGTCAAAACTGCATTCCTTAATGGATTTCTTAAAGAAGAGTTGTATATGATGCAACCAGAAAGTTTTGTCGATCCTAAAGGTGCTGAAAAAGTGTGCAAGCTCCAGCGATCCATTTATGGACTGGTGCAAGCATCTCGGAGTTGGAATATACACTTTCATGAGGTGATCAAAGCATATGGTTTATACAGACTTTTGGAGAAGCCTGTATTTACAAGAAAGTGAGTGGGAGCTCTGTAGCATTTCTAATATTATATGTGGATGACATATTGTTGATTGGAAATGATATAGAATTTCTGGATAACATAAATGGATACTTGAATAAAAGTTTTTCAATGAAAGGCCTCGGTGAAGCTGCTTATATATTGGGCATCAAGATCTATAGAGATAGATCAAGACGCTTAATTGGACTTTCACAAAGCACATACCTTGATAAAGTTTTGAAGAAGTTCAAAATGGATCAGTCAAAGAAAAGGTTCTTGCCTGTGTTACAAGGTGTGAAGTTGAGTCACACTCAATGCCCGACCATTGCAGAAGATAGAGAGAAAATGAAAGTCATTCCCTATGTCTCAGCCATAGGTTCTATCATGTAAGCTATGTTGTGTACCAGACCTGATGTGTGCCTTGCTATAAGTCTATCAGGGAGGTACCAAAGTAATCCAGGAGTGGATCACTGGACAATGGTCAAGAACATCCTGAAGTACCTGAAAAGGACTAAGGATATGTTTCTCATTTATGGAGGTGACAAAGAGCTCGTCGTAAATGGTTACATGGATGCTAGCTTTGACACAGATCCGGATGACTCCAAGTCACAAACCGGATATGTATTTATATTGAATGGTGGAGCTTTCAGTTGGTGCAGTTCCAAGCAAAGCGTCGTGGCAGGATCTACATGTGAAGGGGAGTACATAGCTGCTTCGGAAGCAGTGAATGAAGGAGTCTGGATGAAGGAGTTCATATCCGATCTAGGTGTAGTACCAAGTGCATCAGGTCCAATGAAAATCTTTTGTGACAATACTAGAGCAATAGCCTTAGCGAAGGAATCCAGATTTCACAAAAGAACCAAACACATCAAGAGACACTTCAACTCCATCCTTGATCAAGTCAAGGAGGGAGACATAGAGATTTGCAAAATACATACGGATCTGAATGTGCCAGACCCGTTGACTGATACGTCTCCAACGTATCTATAATTTTTGATTGTTCCATGCTATTATACTATCTGTTTTGGATGTTTAATGGGCTTTATTATACACTTTTATATTATTTTTGGGACTAACCTACTAACCGGAGGCCAAGTGCAAATTGTTGTTTTTTGCCTATTTCAGTGTTTCGTTGAAAAGGAATATCAAACGGAGTCCAAACGTAATGAAACCTTTGGGAGAATCGTTTTTGGAACAAACACAATCCAGGAGACCTGAAGTGGACGTCAAGGAAGCGATGAGGTGGCCACGAGGCAGGGAGGCACGCCCAGGAGGGTAGGCCCGCCCCCCACCCTCGTGGGCCCCTCGTGGCTCCCCCAACCGACTTCTTTCGCCTATATATACTCATATACCCCGAAAACATCCGAGAGCACCACGAAACCCTATTTCCACCGCCGCAACCTTCTGTACCCATGAGATCCCATCTTGGGGCCTTTTCCGGCGCTCCGCCGGAGGGGGAATCGATCACGGAGGGCTTCTACATCAACACCATAGCCTCTCCGATGATGTGTGAGTAGTTTACCTCAGACCTTCGGGTCCATAGTTATTAGCTGGATGGCTTCTTCTCTCTCTTTGGATCTCAATACAAAGTTCTCCTCGATCTTCTTGGAGATCTATTCGATGTAATTCTTTTTGCGGTGTGTTTGTCGAGATCCGATGAATTGTGGGTTTATGATCAAGATTATCTATGAAAAATATTTGAATCTTCTCTGAATTCTTTTATGTATGATTTGTTATCTTTGCAAGTCTCTTCGAATTATCAGTTTGGTTTGGCCTACTAGATTGATCTTTCTTGCAATGGGAGAAGGGTTTAGCTTTGGGTTCAATCTTGCCAGTGACAGTAGGGGCAGCAAGGCACAAACTGTATTATTGCCACCGAGGATAAAAAGATGGGGTTTACATCATATTGCTTGAGTTTATCCCTCTACATCATGTCATCTTGCCTATTGCGTTACTCTGTTCTTATGAACTTAATACTCTAGATGCATGCTAGATAGCGGTCGATGTGTGGAGTAATAGTAGTAGATGCATAATCGTTTCGGTCTACTTATCGCGGACGTGATGCCTATATACATGATCATGCCTAGATATTCTCATAACTATGCACTTTTTTATCAATTGCTCGACAATAATTTGTTCACCCACCGTAACATTTATGCTATCTTGAGAGAAGCCACTAGTGAAACCTATGGCCCTCGGGTCTATCTTCCATCATATAAGTTTCTGATCTATTTTATTTTGCAATATTTACTTTCCAATCTATACAACAAAAATACCAAAAATATTTATCTTATTATCTCTATCAGATCTCACTTTTGCAAGTGGCCGTGAAGGGATTGACAACCCCTTTATCGCGTTGGTTGCAAGGTTCTTATTTCTTTGTGCAGGTACGAGGGATTTGCGTGTAGCCTGCTACTGGATTGATACCTTGGTTCTCAAAAACTGAGGGAAATACTTACGCTACTTTGCTGCATCACCCTTTACTCTTCAAGGGAAAACCAACGCAGTGCTCAAGAGGTAGCAAGAAGGATTTCTGGCGCCGTTGCCGGGGAGTCTACGCACAAGTCAAGACATACCAAGTACCCATCACAAACTCTTATCCCTCGCATTACATTATTTTCCATTTGCCTCTCGTTTTCCTCTCCCCCACTTCACCTTTGCCATTTTATTCGCCCTCTTTTCCGCTCGCCTCTTCTTCGCTTGCTCCTTGTGGTTTTTGCTGCCATTACATCTGAAACTGGGGAGGTTATCGTTGATAAGGACAATAGTAATAATATGGGAAACTTTGATGCTTTTGATGATCCTCCTGAAGAACCCACTATCTTACATACTAAAAAGTTTCGAATCGGTAGTGGTAATATTATTGGAAAAGGAGTTATTCAAGATTTCTTTACTTGTGCTGGTGCTTTGCCCACTATGGGTTGATCTATTCTTCATAAAGCTAGTAGTCTTGCGGATGCTATATCTTTGCTCGTAGTTGAACTTGAGAGACGGTTTATTCATATGCATCCTTGCATACAAAGGATTTTTCTAGAATTATCCAATATTGAGCACTCTTCTGTTAAGCGAGCAGCTACTATCTTTTTGGCACATGAGTTTGGATTTATAATAAAAGAAGCCAATGAAATTTTTGCGCATTATAGGGTGGACGTTGGTCGTCCTCCCATAGAAGCTATCCTTTTTAATCAAGAAGACTTAATGCGTTTACGATCTTTAGATCATGTCGCTTACAATGAAAACCTTAGAAAGAAGGTTCCTACCGATGTTCTAGTTGATAGGATTTCTGAACTCAATGATGATTTTGCTATTCAGAATAACGGGTTAGGTATTTATTTTGAACAAAGGCTCATGACTTTTTGCCAAAAGAACGCTTATAATGATGAATTGGTTGTGGAATATAAGGGGCCAAAGGAGGAACCCATACCTCCCGAGCTTGATCTTGGGGACTTTTGTCCCATTAAATTTAGCCATTTTGATTATTTTTGCTTATCGCAAAGAAAACTAGCTGCTGAACGTAGGGAATATGAGAGGAGTTTTCGCGATTTGCCTTACCATTATTATGGTAATACTTAGATCTATTCTTGTTTTTATGCCTAGCTAGGGGCGTTAAACGATAGCGCTTGTTGGGAGGCAACCCAATTTTATTTTTATTCCTTGATTTTTGTTCCTGTATAGTAATAAATAATTCATATAGCCTCTGGTTAGATATATTTTTGTGTTTTAATTAATGTTTGTTCCAAGTAAAACCCTTAGGATAACCTACGGTGATAGTTAATTTGATCTTGCTGAAAAATAGAAACTTTTGCACGCACGAGATTAGTTTTCATAAATCATAGAAACGTGATTTTCAGTTGATTCCTTTTGCAGAAGATTAATAAAAAATTATCTGGGACTTCCTAATTTATCAGAATTTTGAAGTTCCAGAAGTTTGCGTTTGATACAGATTGCTACAGACTATTCTGTTTTTGACAGATTCTGTTTTTTGTGTGTTGTTTGCTTATTTTGATGAGTCTATGGTTAGTATCGAGGGGTATGAACCATAGATAAGTTGGAATAAAGTAGGTTTAACACAAATATAAATAAATAATGAGTTCACTACAGTACCTTAAAGTGGTGGTTTGTTTTATTTCGCTAACGGAGCTCATGAGATTTTCTGTTGAGTTTTGTGTTGTGAAGTTTTCAAGTTTTGGGTAAAGATTTGATGGATTATGGAATAAGGAGTGGCAAGAGCCTAAGCTTGGGGATGCCCAAGGCACCCCAAGGTAAAATTCAAGGACAACCAAAAGCCTAAACTTGGGGATGCCCCGGAAGGCATCCCCTCTTTCGTCTTCTTCTATCGGTAACTTTACTTGAGGCTATATTTTTATTCACCACATGATATGTGTTTTGCTTGGAGCGTCTTGTATGATGTGAATCTTTGCTTTTTAGTTTACCACAATCATCCTTGCTGTACACAACTTTTGAGAGAGACACGCATGAATCGGAATTTATTAGAATACTCTATGTGCTTCACTTATATCTTTTGAGCTAGACAATTTTGCTCTTGTGCTTCGCTTATATCTTTTTAGAGCACGGTGGTGGTTTTATTTTATAGAAATTATTGATCTCTCATGCTTCACTTATATTATTTTGAGAGTATTTTAGAAAAGCACGGTAATTTGCTTTGGTTAAAATTTTAGTCCTAAAGTGATGAGCATCCAAGATAGGTATAATAAAAACTATCATATAAAGTGCATTGAATACGATGAGAAGTTTGATTCTTTATGATTGTTTTGAGATATGAAGATGGTGATATTAGAGTCATGCTAGTTGAGTAGTTGTGAATTTGAGAAATACTTGTGTCGAAGTTTGTGATTCTCGTAGCATGCACGTATGGTGAACCGTTATGTGATGAAGTCGGAGCATGATTTATTTATTGATTGTCTTCCTTATGTGTGGAGGTCGGGACCGCGCGATGGTTAACTCCTACCAACCCTTCCCCTAGGAGCATGCGTGTAGTACTTTGTTTTGATGACTTGTAGATTTTTGCAATAAGTATGTGAGTTCTTTATGACTAATGTTGAGTCCATGGATTATACGCACTCTCACCCTTTCACCATTGCTAGCCTCTCTAATACCGCACACCTTTCGCCGGTATCATACACCCACCATATACCTTCCTCAAAACAGCCACCATATCTTCCTATTATGGCCTTTCCATAGCCATTCCGAGATAAATTGCCATGTGATGACCCACAAGTATAGGGGATCTATCGTAGTCCTTTCGATAAGTAAGAGTGTCGAACCCAACAAGGAGCAGAAGGAAATGACAAGCGGTTTTCAACAAGGTATTCTCTACAAGTACTGAAATAAGTGATAACAGATAGTTTTGTGATAGGATAATTTGTAACAAGCAACAAGTAACAAAAGTAAATAAATTGTATCAAGGTGGCCCAATCCTTTTGTAGCAAAGGACAAGCCTGGACAAACTCGTATAATAGGAAAAGCGCTCCCGAGGACACATGGGAATATCGTCAAGCTAGTTTTCATCACGTTCATATGATTCGCGGTCGGTACTTTGATAATTTGATATGTGGGTGGACCAGTGCTTGGGTGCTGTTCTTAGTTGAACAAGCATCCCACTTATGATTAACCTCTATTGCAAGCATCCACAACTACAACAAAAGTATTAAGGTAAGCCTAACCATAGCATGAAACAAGTGGATCCAAATCAGCCCCTTATGAAGCAACGCATAAACTAGGGTTTAAGCTTCTGTCACTCTAGCAACCCATCATCTACTTATTACTTCCCAATGCCTTCCTCTAGGCCCAAATAATGGTGAAGTGTTATGTAGTAGATGTTCACATAACACCACTAGAGGCTAGACAACATACATCTCATCAAAATATCGAACGGATACCAAATTCACATGACTACTAATAGCAAGACTTCTCCCTTGTTCTCAGGAACAAACGTAACTACTCACAAAGCATATTCATATTCATAATCAGAGGGGTAACAATATGCATATAGGATCTGAACATATAATCTTCCACCAAATAAACCAACTAGCATCAACTACAAGGAGTAATTAACACTACTAGCAACCTACTAGTACCAATCCCGGACTTAGAGACAAGAATTGGATACAAGAGATGAACTAGGGTTTTGAGATAAGATGGTGCTGGTGAAGATGTTGATGAAGATTGCCCTCTCCAGATGAGAGGAGCGTTGGTGATGATGACGGCGATGGTTTCCCCCTCCCGGAGGGAAGTGTCCCCGGTAGAACAGCTCTGCCGGAGTCCTAGATTGGTTCCGCCTCGTGGCGGCGGCGTCTCATCCCGAAAGGTTGCTTCCTATTTTTTTCTCATCGAAAGACTTCATATAGTAGAAGAGGTGCATCGGAGAGTCACCAGGGGGCCCACGAGGTAGGGGGGCGCGCCCTAGGAGGGGGGGGGGCGCCCCCACCCTCGTGGAGACGGTGTGGGCCCCCTGGCCTTCATCTTTGGCGAGGATTTTTTTATTATTTCTTCTAAGATATTCCGTGGAGTTTCAGGACTTTTGGAGTTGCGTAGAATAGGTCTCCAATATTTGCTCCTTTTCCAGCCCAGAATTCCAGCTGCCGGCATTCTCCCTCCTTATGTAAACCTTGTAAAATAAGAGAGAATAGGCATAAGTATTGTGACATAATGTGAAATAACAGCCCATAATGCGATAAATATCGATATAAAAGCATGATGCAAAATGGACGTATCAACTCCCCCAAGCTTAGACCTCGCTTGTCCTCAAGCGAAAAGCTGATAACAATAAATATGTCCCCATGTTTAGAGGTAGAGGCGTCGATAAAAATAAGATACGGACATGAAGGCATCATGATTATTCTCTTAACAGCAACAATTATAGATATTGTCATATGATTACTTATGTTCAAGTGATGATCTATTCACAATGCAAAAAGTATGAATCAGAAACCTTATTGAGCACCAACAAACTATAATCTCAGTCACTGAAGCAATTGCAATTTATCATAACATCGGAAAGAGTCTATGTCAGAGCTTAAAAGCAAGTCCACATACTCAACTATCATCTAGTCCTTCATAATTGCTAACACTCATGCAATACTTGTGGTTACAGGGTTTTAATCGGACACAGAGAAAGATAGGGGCTTATAGTCTTGCCCCACAACCTTTTACCTCAAGGGTAATGTCAACAATAACAATTCATGCTCCCCTACATCCAATTAGATATATATGTCAGGTTCTTGACAACATGCTGGGCTTGCCAAAGGATAAAATGAAAAAGAAAAGGTGGAGATCACCGTGACTCTTGTATAAGGTAGATGATAAATAAAAGATAGGCCCTTCGCAGAGGGAAGCAGAGGTTGCCATGCGCTTTTATGGTTGGATGCACAATATCTCAATGCGAAAGAACGTCACTTTATATTGCCCCTTGTGATATGAACCTTTATTATGCATTCCATCGCTTTTATTACTTTCACATCACAAGATCGTATAAAGCTTATTTCTCCCACACCAATCAATCATACATATTTAGAGCAATTTTTATTGCTTTGCACCGATGACAACTTACTTGAAGGATCTTACTCAATCCATAGGTAGATATCGTGGACTCTCATGGTAAAACTGGTTTAAGGGTATTTGGAAGCACAAGTAGTATCTCTACTTAGTGCTGAGAATTTGGCTAGCATGAGGGGGAAAGGCAAGCTCAACATGTTAGAGGATCCATGACAACATACTTTATCTCAGACATAAGAGAACATAATTCATTAAGTTGTCTTCCTTGTCCAACATCAACTCTTTAGCATGTCATATTTTAATGAGTGTTTCCAATCATAAAAGATGTCAATGATAATATATCTATATGTGAAACCTCTCTTTCCTTATTACTTCCTATTAATTGCAACGATGACCAAAGCTATGTCTGCCAACTCCCAACAACTTTTAATCATCATACTCTTCCTAAGTGAAGTCATTACTCTCAATAAGATCAATATGAACTCTTTGTTTCCTTTTTTTATTCTTTTTCTCTCTTCTTTTATTTTATCACTTAAGATCATAGCAAAATCATCAAGCCCTTGACTCAACACTAATCTTTATTATATAACTCACGGACTCGATTACAAAGAGAGATCATAAAGCAAAACTCAGAACTAGATCATGCCATAAACTTTATTCTACTAGATCAAGATAATACTAATAGGATCGAACTAAGAAAACGGTAAAGATAGGAGATGTGATTGTGATACGATACCGGGGCACCTCCCCCATGCTTGGCAGTTGCCAAGGGGAGTGCCCATACCCATGTGATTGTGTCTCCTTCTTTGTTGTTGGTGTAATGTTCTTGGCGATGATTCCCCTCAGGATACGGTTCTCTTCCTCGAGCTTATTGACTTGCTGCTTGAGTTCCATTATTTCCTTCCGAAGCTTTCCTGTGACGGCTAAAGCTCCTTGCACCCAAGGGTGTTGCATAGCTGCGGGAGAACAAGTGACACTCCTCTTCATATTTTCATAAGAAAGAAATCTAGCATTGGAAGGGATGACCGAGTTTGGAATTGCTGAGCTTTGTAGTTCCCCCATCGGGAACCCAGCTCGGAAGCGATAAGTGACTTCTTGATCCTCCATGGCATCTACCCTCATTAAGTCAGCCTCCATCTCTTCCTCTGTTGCTGTCCCAAAGTGGTCAGCATCGCTGTTTGCCCTTGGTTCCGATACCGGGTGAGACACCCGGCTCTCCCCAATTGACTCTTGAGAAGACATCTTGCTGTAATCTGTAGCAGCAACAGCTCGAAACAAAAACAAGGGATAATTGCGTGATACGGGAGTCAAAACCTTCAGGGGTATATATAATGAATTTTTACCGACAAAAATACGTAACGTGCAAGAAAACGGAGTCCAGAAGGCACACAAGGTGCTCATGAGGTAGGGGGCGCGCCCTAGGGAGGGGGGCGCGCCCTCCACCCTCGTGGAGGCCTCGTGTCCTTCCCGGACTGCTACTTACTTTTCTATTTTTCTAAATATTCCAAAACGGAGAAATATTGCCTTAAAATTTGTTTTCGAGTCGGTTTACTTACCGTACCACATACCTATTACTTTTCGGGGTCTGAAACGTTCTGGAAAGTGTCTCTTATGTACTCCTCCGGGGTTATGGTTTCAATAACATTGGTTTCAAAATTTATGGGATTACCTGAGATATAATGTTTGATTCTTTGAACGTTTACCACCTTCGGATTTGTGCCTTTGAAGTTGTTGATTTTTATGGCACCGGAATGATAGGCCTCTTCGATAACATAGGGGCCTTCCCATTTAGAGAGAAGTTTTCCTGCAAAAATCTTAAACGAGAGTTGTATAGCAATACATAATCACCTATGTTAAACTCACGCTTTTGTATCCTTTTGTCATGCCATCTTTTAACTTTTTCTTTAAACAACTTGGCATTTTCATAAGCTTGGGTTCTCCATTCATCAAGTGAGATAATATCAAATAACCTCTTCTCACCGGCAAGTTTGAAATCATAGTTGAGCTCTTTAATAGCCGAATATGCCTTATGTTCTAGTTCGAGAGGTAAGTGACATGCTTTTCCATAAACCATTTTATATGGAGACATACCCATAGGATTCTTATACGCAGTTCTATAGGCCCATAATGCATCATCAAGTTTCTTAGACCAATTCTTCCTAGACCTATTAACAGTATTTTGCAAAATTAATTTGAGCTCTCTATTGCTCAATTCTACTTGACCACTAGACTGTGGGTGATAACACTAGTGCAGAACCGGGCAATAGCACCGGTTCGTAAGGCCCTTTAGTGCCGGTTCTGGAACCGGCACTAAAGGGTGGGCACTAAAGGCCCCCCCTTTAGTACCGGTTCAGCACGAACCAACGCTAAAGTGCCACCACGTGGCACGAGCCAGCTCCGGGGGCAGGGAGCCCTTTAGTAGCGGTTGGTGAAACGAACCGGTATTAAAAGGTTGGGGGGGGTTTGGGTTTATGATTTATTTTTCATTTAATTTTGTGTTTTCCATTTAATTCTTTTTTGTTTGCTGGTATTTTACGATACTAAACATTGTACACATTATGCATATATATAAATAGAATTTCTAGTAGAACCAATCATATCTATATATATCATCAAATGTATCACAAACAACCATATTAATTCACACATACACACATGTATAGCTATATACAATTTCTCCTACATGTTGCCTTCGGAGCCAGTGGCATTAGCCTAATTGGTGCCTTCGAAGCACGATGACAATTGGAAGTGGTTCATGGGGGTGGTAGCGGGTAATGGTATTCTCCCTTCGGATCTATGACCTGGTCGAGCAAAAATCCCGCTATTTCCTCTTGAAGTGCTTGTACGCGCTCCGTTGGTAGGAGCTTCTCCCGCACCTCTGTGAACTGTTAAGAAGGAGATCAATATGCATGTGTATTAGTTGTGTGACTACATATCGATAATGGTGTAAAAATTGTGAATAGTGTTCTGAGAAACGTACCCATTCCTATCTTTGAGATCTGCTCCTTTCGGACGTCATCATGCGAATGTTCTCGCAAACGCAGTATGCACACAGATCAGTCCCCGGCGCCTGCTTCAGGGCCTTTACGAGAATGGAATTTGATCAGATAATAATTAATCAAGCATGATAATTAAAGAGAAGGCAGCTAGCTAGCTAGCTAGTACTACTTAATTACTTACCTTGGGTCGAAACCATTTCAGTCTTTCTTTCCATTCGCGTGGAGTGACGCTGATGAACCTTGCCCAAGCCCTGCCCGCCGACAAAGAAAATGAATAAATGGGTTATTAAATAGTTCATATCAGGAAATGACGAATTACTAAATAGGTCGATATATATAGTTAATAATGATTGAAATTACCTGTTGACTATCCCAAACAAGATGGTGTAGTCACTTTGTTTTTTAAGTAGTGAGTCCAGTAGTTCAACTGTTCTGGCGTCAACTTTAATGATACACAAGATCCAGTGAAATCTGCATGCACACACGTTTGCATGTCTTAATTAAGCGGGCATATGTAAGGAAAAACATGTAGCTAGCTAGTAGGCAAAAACAGAGAATTTGTAGTACAAGACAGTGTGACTCACTGGAAGTTGTAAGGAAGTAGTATATCTTCATTGTATTTGAGGCGCTTCAAGAACTCTAGCATGCTGTCCTCTACATGCTTTTCATGATATGCATCTATTTTCCATGTGTATTCATTAACGGTGTTTGGGTCAATGAACCCAATGCCATAGTGTCCACCTTTTTTCATTTCACACATCTTCATCCTGCATAATACCATAGAAAAGAATATGGTGAGGATAATTATAGGTAATGATTGATCAAAAGGATCACTACAGCTAGCTTGAGACTTAAATTATAGAAAGAAATCACTTATAGACAATAGCAACTGACGATAGATTTGTTGAGTGCGTCTTGATTGTATAACTAAAACAGTTCATTATACTCAACGGCCACAGCTTTTTGATGGTAGTAATGATCCTTCTTGACTTCCACCATGACGGACTCTCGATTGGAACTCTTGGTAATGTCCATGTACCATTGATGCAATTCATACATTCTCGTTGGGAGCTTCTTGACCTCGTCTGGCTTGACCAAAGGTTCGCCCCGGACATATTTCCGTTTTGTTTCCTCCTCTGTAGCACATGCATGGGCTCGATCTCGAGGAGTTGTCCAACAGTGATGTTGAGAATTTCAGCCTGCGTTATATGCTTCTCGATTATTACCACATTGCCCACCTCGGGAACGTAAACTGTTTGCCCACAATAATATTGGGCGCGCGTACTCTCACGTGTTGTTGGCACAACAAGCGAGGGGATCGATTGCGCCGCCTGTTCTCCCAGTTGGGGAACGGTTTTCCCGCATTTTTTGACAGCTGCTTGTTGTTTGCTCAAGCTCGAGCTCGCCTCCTTCTGTAGATGTGCTCGATTTAACTTCCTGATGTGGCGCTCATAGTCTGTGTCAGCAGGCTTGGGAGCTGGTGGTTGAGCCATACGAATGAAGTGGTCAATCTTTTTCTCAGGCACTTTCTCCCTTGGCGGCGGTGGCGGTTTCGGTCCAAAATGGGCGTCCACTTCTACCCGCACTATGGCATTGGTTTGCTCCACGGTCCTGTCGTAAGCCCTCTGAGGAAGATCAGTGAGGCTTGGACCATATTTATATCGCTTGCCTCCGCCTGTACTTCCTGTACTACCTCGACTCGTACCGCTACGCACCATAGCTGCGGGGTGTCTCTTCTGCGATTGCTGAGGCGGCGGAGATGGCTGACGGGCTGAGTTGGACGAGGAGGAGTGGCCTGAAGCTGTGCCGGACTTGGAGGAGGAGTGGCCTGAAGTTGTGCCAGACTTGGAGGAGGAGTGGACGTATGACGCTGTGTCGGACTTGGAGGAGGAGTGGCCTGACGCTTTTCCGGACTTGGAAGAGGAGGAGTGGCCTGACGCGTTGGTGGACTTGCAGGAGCGGGAGTCTGCTGACTCGGTGGTGGACTTCGACGAGGAGTCGGCTGACGCGGTGTCGGTGGCCTTCGAAAGATGATGCAATCCTTTCTGCGTAGGATGATACGATGTTTGGCCTCTCCGAGTGTGTGCTCCTCGTCACCTCCAGGAATGTCAAGCTCTAGCCCCAAATATTGGTCCACCACCTCATCAACCAAGACACGAGCATAGCCTGCTGGAATCGGGTTGCAATGGAATGTTGCCTCGGGGGGATTTGTAAAAGCAACGACGTCCGCCACCTTCATGGATATGTTCTTCATTTTGAAGTGTAGCTCACAGTTAGTGTTCTCCATGATGTCATCCACGGGGTATCTATCCAGCATTGCGTCGCCCGGGGCGGAACCCACACTGCTTCTCGGCATGGATGGGGCGGTGCTATCCAATGCTGGATCATCCGGTATCTGTTGCAGCTGCTGAGACCCCCTTTGCTGGCTAAGTGAGTCGATTTGCTCCTGCTGCCGCTGGAATTTGACTGCCAAGTCCGCGTGCTTTGATTCTAGGCCTTGAAGGCGTTCATAGTCCAGCTTCCTCTGCTCCTCCTCCATCTTCCTCTTCTTCTCCTCCGCAATCTTCCTTCTTGCATGGGTTCCGTAGTCGGCGTTCTAGTCCTAAAACCCCTCATACCACGGAATAGCGCCCTTGCCTCGTGTTCTTCCCGGGTGTTCAGGATTTCCCAGGGCACGCGTAAGCTCGTCGTTCTCTCTATTGGGCTGGAACACCCCCGATCGAGCCTCTTCTATTGCAACAAGTATCGCATCGTCGGCTCCGTTCAGACATGCCTTCGTCGAAACTTTGCCTGTCTTTGGGTCCAACTCCCCCCATGCGCATAGAACCAAGTCCTACACCTGGGGGGCCAGCTCCTAGTAACCGGAGTGACACCTGCATCCTCCATCTCTTTCTCAAACTTATCCCACTTAGGCATTGCCATCGCGTAGCCACCTGGCCCCAGCTTATGGAACTTATCCTTTTTTTGGCATTCTTCTTGTTTATTCTCGACCGTTCCTTAGCTAATTCTGAATCCTTGAATTTCACGAAATTGTCCCAATGAGCACTTTGCTTCTATAGTGTTCCCTCGAATACTGGAGTCTTCCTTCCTCCCTTAACGTACTTGTCCCATTCACGATTCTTGTGGTTCTTGAATGCAACCGCCATCTTCCTAAGAGCAGCGTCCTTGACTTTCTGCACATCTGCTTCTGTGAAATGATCTGGTAGGGTGAAATTTTCCATGAGAGTATCCCAAAGCAGACCTTTTTGTCTGTTGTCGACAAAAGTAAGATCTGGACGTGGCTTTGTTGGCTCTCTCCATTCTTGAAGGGAGATCGGGAGTAGGTCCTTCACAAGAACTCCGCACTGACGAACGAACTTGTCCGCAATCTTCTTAGGCGCTAATGGTTCGCCATTAGGTCTGATTGCCTCGATATTGTACTTTACGCCCTCCTTCAACTTTTTGTTCGGGCCTCGTTTCGTCCTGTTGCCTGAAGATTTGCTCGATCCGGATGGCTGAAAGAAGAAAGATCGATTTGTTAATATATCTTCAAGCCATTTAAAACATGTGATGATCACCAGATGCCTGCTTATATAAATATATATACCTCGTCGGTCTTTGTTGTTTCAAGATCAACATTTTCTTCGTCATCATCATAATCATAGTTCATGACTTCATCAATTCGGTCGTCGCGATCGAATATCATATCACCCTCCCCAGTGTTGTTTAGAAATTCGGAGCCGTCATAATCTTCTTCATTCTGATCATCATCTGGCCCGCGAGGATGGTGTATCATATCGAACAGGGTCTGTTCTCCCTCTCTGCCGGTATTGTCCGCCGTAGCTTTTATTTAACTAATCCAAAAGAAATATAAAACAATTTAGTATTCAAATTACATCGTCTTGAATAATAGATATAATCTCGAATACATCGTCTCGAACAATAGATATAATCTCGAATACATCGTCTCAAATAATATATAATCCCGAATACATCGTCTCGAATATTATATATCAAATGCATCACTGGCTAGGTAGCTAATAAAGATCGAATACTACAGAAGAATCTAGGACACTCGCAGTTCCTGCGGCGCGGGCGGTGGACACCCAAAGAGAAGGAACCCTCACAGGATCATAGCTGAAGTGAGATCCCTGAAGAAACTGCCAGGTATTGGAGAACCTGCCGCCCTCTAACGCAACCATGTAGCAATGGACGTGCTCGTCCTTCTCCCTGACACGGCGACGTGCCACCTATGGCGGGGTCGGCTCCCTCCGCACCGAAACTGGCCCACGCGAACGCCACCAAACGAGATCAGGGTCTACAACGAGACCCGGGGCCGGGTTCCTCATCAAGCGGCGTGCCCCTCCAGGAAGCACCTCCCAGTGCCAGCCCGGCGGAGCCCAGTCCCGGACATGGGTCAGCCGGACGTCGTCGCGGACGGGTCGACGGCGAGGATGCGGGCCGGGCATCGTCGAGAACAAATACTAGCTATATGCCCGCAAAAAGTAACATTTTTTAATGATTGGATTTTGATAACTAAAATTTCTAACATTTCTATATAACTAACATTTCTATAACATTTCTAACAATGCTATATAACTAACAATTCTATAACATTTCTAATATTTCTATAAGTGAAAAACAGAAAAAGAAATTATAACATTTCTATATAACTAACATTTGTATAACATTTCTAGTATTTCTATAACTAAAAAAATTAAAAATTTCTAACTTTTTTATAACTATTTCTATAACTAAAAACAGAACAATTTCTAACAATTCTAACTTTTCTATAACTAAAAAACAACAAATTTTCTAACAATTCTAAATTTTTTATAACTATTTTTATAACTAAAAAACAGATAAATTTCTAACAATTCTAACATTTCTATAACATTTCTAACAATGCTATATAACTAACTATTTCTATAACTAAAAAAAGAAAAATTTCTAACTTTTTTATAACTATTTCTATAACTAAAAAACTAAAAAAAATGTATGTGTGTGTGTGCTCACCGGCGAGGCAAGAGGCGACGGGGGGCGGCGTCGGGGACGGCGACGACGGGGATGGCGACGATGGGGACAGGGACGGGGCGGCGACGACGGGGACGGGGACGGGGCGGCGACGATGTACGGGGACGGGGACGACGCGGGACGGGGCGGCGGTGACGACGGGGACGACGGGGCGGTGACGACGGGGACGGGGACGACGGGGCGGCGACGACGGGGACGGGGCGGCGACAAGGGCGGCGACGACGGGGACAGGGCGGCGACGAGGGATATGGAGACGGGGGCAGCGGGCAACGGGGCAGAGGAGAAGAAGCAGATGAGAAACTGAAATTTTTGAAGTGTTTAGTTATATAGGATGGACCTTTAGTACCGGTTGGAGCCACCAACCGGTACTAAAGGCCTTTTTTGGCCAGGCCAAGCGGCGGGAAGCGCACCCCCTTTAGTACCGGGTGATGGCTCCAACCGGTACTAAAGGCCCCCCTTTAGTACCGGTTGTTGCCACGAACCGGTACTAAAGGGGGTGCGGTGCGGCAAGTTTAGTCCCACCTCGCTAGCCGAGGGGTGTCCGCACTGGTTTATAAACCCCCGTGCGGTAGCTCTCTCGAGCTCCTCTCCAAAGCAGGCCTACTGGGCCTACATGTTCTGTGCTGCCCTGTGGGCCTACTAGGCCTTTGCGGGCCTGCATCCTGGCCCAACAACAGGTTGGGTTTCTAGTCGTATGCAGGCCGCTCTGGCCCAGTGGGCGGGATTTTTTTATTTGTTTTTTGCTTTATTTATTTTTGCTTTATTTATTTTTGAGTTGTTTTTTTGTGTATTTAGAGTTTCCTTGTGAATATTTTTTGCTTTAGGTACAAAAAATTACAAACTTTCTGTTAGTGCCCGTAGTTTTCAAATTTGAATAGTTTAAATTTTGAATTATTTGAAATTAGTGTGAATCACTAGTTTGTGAATAACTTAACTTTAAAAATTAGTAAAGGCACATAAAATTTCTTCGCGTTTCAAATGCCAAAACACATAACTACCCTAACTATTACAGAGATTCCCTCCTGGGTGTGAAACACAGAAGAAAGTGATGATAGTGAAGTCGATCACATCCGGATCTTTGGGTGTGAAACCTTTTCTTCGCGTGTGCCCCTTTGCGCCGTAACCATGGAAAATCTTCATCATTTAACGGGATGCTCAAGTCAATATTCACTGTGAATGGAGCAATTTCATCAAACTTTTCATAATCTTCTGACATGTCTGTCCTGTCATCCACTCCCACGATGTTTCTCTTCCCAGAAAGAACTATGTGCCGCTTTGGCTCATCGTACGATGCATTCGCTTCCTTATCTTTTCTTTTTCTCGGCTTGGTAGACATGTCCTTCACATAGAAAACCTGTGCCACATCATTGGCTAGGACGAATGGTTCGTCTGCATACGCAAGATTGTTGAGATCCACTGTTGTCATTCCGTACTGCGGGTCTTTCGTTACCCCGCCTCGTGTCATATTGACCCATTTGCACCGAAACAAAGGGACCTTCAAACCACGTCCATAGTCAAGTTCCCATATGTCCTGTATATAACCATAATATGTTTCCTTTCCCGTCTTAGTTTTTGCATCAAAGCGGACACCACTGTTTTGGTTGGTGCTCTTCTTATCTTGGGCGATCGTGTAAAATGTATTACCATTTATCTCATACCCTTTGGAAGTCATTATATTCGAAGATGGTAACTGGGACAACAAGTACAGGTCATCTTCAATAGAGGCGTCATGCATGGTACGTGTCTGCAACCAGCTGGCGAAACTCCTGGTTTGTTCACGTGTAATCCAGTCATCAGACCGCTCCGGGTGTTTGGAGCGTAGCAAATTCTTGTGTTCATCCATATACGGAGCCACCAAGGCGGAATTATGTAGAACTGTGTAGTGTGCTTCAGTGAGAGAATGTCCGTCCATACATATTATTTGTTCCCCTCCTAGCGTTCCTTTTCCATCCAGTCTGCCCTTATGCCGCGATTCAGGAACACCAATTGGCTTAAGGTCAGGAATAAAGTCAATACAAAACTCAATGACCTCCTCATTTTCATGGCCCTTGGAGATGCTTCCTTCTGGCCTAGCACGGTTATGAACATATTTCTTTAAGACTCCAATGAACCTCTCAAAGGGGAACATATTGTGTAGAAATACAGGACCCAAAATGTTAATCTCTTCGCATAGGTGAACTAGGACGTGCGTCATGATGTTGAAGAAGGATGGTGGGAACACCAACTCGAAACTGACAAGACATTGCACCAAATAATTGTCTAACCTTGGTATGATTTCTGGATCGATTACCTTCTGAGAGATTGCATTGAGAAATGCACATAGCTTCACAATGGCTAATCAAACATTTTCCAGTAGAAGCCCCCTTAATGCAACCGGAAGCAGTTGCGTCATAATCACGTGGCAGTCATGAGACTTTAGGTTCTGGAACTTTTTCTCTGCCATGTTTATTATTCCCTTTATATTCGATGAGAAGCCAGACGGTACCTTAATACTGAGCAGGCATTCAAAGAAGATTTACTTCTCTTCTTTGGTAAGAGCGTAGCTTGCATGACCCTGATGTATGCCGTCTTTTCCGTGCATATGTTGCTGGTCCTCCCGTGCCTTGGGTGTATCTTTTGTCTTCCCATACACGCCCAAGAATCCAAGTAGGGTCACACAAAGATTCTTCGTCACGTGCATCACGTCGATTGTGGAGCGGACCTCTAGGTCTTTCCAATAGGACAGGTCCCAAAATATAGATTTCTTCTTCCACATAGGTGCGCGTCCGTCAGCGTCATTCGGAACAGGTTGTCCACCTGGACCCTTTCCAAAGACCACCTTCAAATCCTTGACCATATCATGTACATCAGCACCAGTACGGTGGCGAGGCTTCATCCGGTGATCCGCCTCACCTTTGAAATGCTTGCCTTTCTTTCTTACGGGATGCCTGCTCGGAAGAAATCGACGATGTCCCACGTACACATTCTTCTTACAATTAGCCAAATATATGCTGTCGGTATCGTCCAAACAGTGCGTGCATGCGCGGTATCCCTTGTTTGCCTATCCTGAAAGGTTACTGAGAGCAGGCCAATCATTGATGGTCACGAACAGCAACACATTTAGGTCAAATTCTTCCCCCATGTGCTCATCCCATGCACGTACACCTGTTCCATTCCACAATTGTAAGAGTTCTTCAACTAATGGCCTTAGGTACACATCAATGTCGTTGTCGGGTTGCTTAGGGCCTTGGATGAGCACTGGCATCATAATGAACTTCTGCTTCATGCACAACCAAGGAGGAAGGTTATACAAATATAGAGTCACAGGCCAGGTGCTATGGTTGCCGCTCTACTCCCCAAAAGGATTAATGCCATCTGCGCTTAGACCAAACCATACGCTCCTTGCATCATCTGCAAACTCCTTCCCATACTTTCTTTTGATTTTTCTCCACTGCGACCCGTCAGCGGGTACTCTCAACTTTCCGTCTTTCTTACGGTCTTCTCTGTGCCATCGCATCGCCTTGGCATGCTCTTTGTTTTGGAACAAACGTTTCAACCATGGTATTATAGGAGCATACCACATCACCTTGGCAGGAATCTTCTTCCTGGGGCGCTCGCCCTCGACATCACCAGGGTCATCGCAGCTGATCTTATAGCGCAATGCACCACATACTGGGCAAGCGTTCAAATCCTCGTACTCACCGCGGTAGAGGATGCAATCATTAGGGCATGCATGTATCTTCTACACCTCTAACCCTAGAGGGCAGACGGCCTTCTTTGCTTCGTACGTACTCTCGGGCAATTCGTTGTCCTTTGGAAGCATATCCTTTATCATTACCAGCAACTTTCCAAATCCCTTGTCAGATACACCATTCTCTGCCTTCCATTGCAGCAATTCCAGTGTGGTGCCCAGCTTTTTCTTGTCACCTACGCAATTCGGGTACAACAATTTTTTGTGATCCTCTAACATGCGCTGCAACTTTTTCTTCTCCAAATCACTTGCGCAGTTTCTCTTTGCATCAGCAATGGCCCGACCTAGATCATCAACAGGCTCATCTGATGCCTCTTCTTCAGCTTCTTCCCGCATTGTCGGCTCAGCTTCTTCCCGCATTACCGGCTCAGCTTCTTCCCCCATTGTTGTATCATCGTATTCAGGGAACCCATGGCCAGGATAGCAGTCGTCGTCCTCTTCTTCTTCATTGTCTTCCATCATAACCCCTCTTTCTCCGTGCTTGGTCCAAACATTACAGTGGGGCACGAAACCAAACTTAAACAGGTGGATGTGAATGGTTCTTGACTTAGAGTAATTTAGACCATTCTTACAGACAGCACATGGACAAGGCATAAAACCATCCGCCTGCTTGTTTGCCTCAGCCGCAAGCAAAAAAGTTTGCACGCCATTAATGAACTCGGGAGAGCATCGGTCATTGTACATTCATTGTCGGCTCATCTTCAATACACAGCACCAAAAACACCAAATTAATACAAGTTCATACATAAAGTTCATACAACACTTAAATGCAACAAACAAATAACTCTCTAGCTAAAGCATTTAAATGCAACAACAAATGCGATCAAGACCGCAACTAAGGTAACAATTGATCCAACAGCATAATGATACCAAGCCTCACTATCGATGGCATATTTTCTAATCTTTCTAATCTTCAAGCGCATTTTCTCCATCTTGATCTTGTGATCATCGACGACATCGGCAACATGCAACTCCAATTCCATCTTCTCCCCCTCAATTCTTTTCAATTTTTCTTTCAAGTACTCGTTTTCTCTTTCAACTAAATTTAACCTCTCGACAATAGGGTCGGTTGGAATTTCCGGTTCACATACCTCCTAGAAAAAATATCTATGTCAACTTGATGGGCATAATTTGTCATAAACATGAAATGCAACTAGTTTTAAAAGAGAATATATATACCACATCCGAATCATAACAAGGACGAGGGCCGACGGGGACGGATATCAAAACCATGGCACTATGTATAACAAACAACGTACGGGTAAGATAATTATACGAGTAACTATATATCCAAATCACACAAACATCAATTTTTATATAAAATTTCATGAACAAGAGGCTCACCACAAGGTTGTGTCAGCAACGGGACGGTGCGGGCGATCGACGGTGGTTACGGCGGAGATTTTGAAGGCACTAAGTAAACCACACCTACATATGCAAACTAAGTGTTATTTTTCACCTCAAATTGCATATAAATCAAATACTAGCACATATAATTCCTCCCAAATTACTAAACTCACAAATTAAACACTACATAAAGCATTGCAAGAGCTAATCTAGCAATGAGAGATGAAAGGACAAAGTTGCTAACCTTTGTGATCATTTGAATCGATGGGGACCTTCAAATCTTGACAAATTTTGGGAAAACGTGTGATGAGCTCGAGAGGAAGAGGGGAAGAACATAGAGGGAGGGGAAAGGGGAAGAACAGAGCGAGCTCGGCGGGTGGACGAAGGGTTTATGTAGGACGACCTTTAGTACCGGTTCGTGACACGAACCGGTACTAAAGGTGCTGGAGGGGCCCCAAACTGACAACATCCTGCCACCACTCTCATTAGTACCGGTTTGTGGCACGAACCGGTGCTAAAGGTTCGCCACGAACCGGTACTAATGAGAGTGGCCCGGCTAGCCGTTGGAACAGGCACTAATGTACACATTAGTGCCGGCTCAAATTCAAACCGACACTAATGTGCTTCACATTTGACCCTTTTTCTACTAGTGTAAGGAGATGCAATTCTATGATTAACATCATACTTAGCAAGCATTTTGCGGAAAGCACCATGAATAAAGTGTGAACCACCATCAGTCATTAAATATCTAGGGACTCCGAACCTCGGAAAAATAACTTCTTTAAGCATTTTAATAGAAGTGTTATGATCAGCACTACTAGTTGGAATAGCTTCTACCCACTTAGTAATGTAATCAATAGCAACTAGAATATGTGTGTATCCATTAGAGGCAGGAAAGGGTCCCATATAATCAAAGCCCCAAACGTCAAATGGTTCAATAACAAGTGAATAATTCATAGGCATTTCTTGACGTCTACTAATATTACCAATTCTTTGACATTCATCACATGATAAGACAAACTTACGGGCATCCTTGAAGAGAGTAGGCCAATAAAAACCAGATTGCAATACCTTATGTGCAGTTCTATCTCTAGCGTGGTGCCCTCCATAAGCTTCGGAATGACACTTGCCTAGGATCTGTTCCTGTTCATGCCCAGGTACACAATGTCTAATAACACCATCTACTCCTTCTTTATAAAGCTGTGGGTCATCCCAAAAGTAATGTCTCAAATCATAGAAGAACTTTTTCTTTTGCTGGTATGTGAAACTAGGTGGTATAAACTTAGCAACAATATAATTAGCATAATCAGCATACCATGGGGCACTACGAGAAGTACTTATAACATTTAATTGCTCATCAGGAAAACTATCTTCAATAGGTAGTGGGTCATCAAGAACATTTTCTAACCTAGACAAGTTGTCTGCAACGGGGTTCTCAGCTCCCTTTCTATCAATGATATGCAAGTCAAATTCTTGTAGCAAGAGAACCTATCTAATAAGTCTAGGTTTAGCATCTTTCTTTTCCATAAGGTATTTAATAGCAGCATGATCAGTGTGAATAGTTACTCTAGAATCAACGATATATGATCTAAACTTATCACAAGAAAATACAACTGCTAAAAGCTCTTTTTCAGTAGTAGCATAATTTCTTTGAGCATTGTCTAGAGTCTTACTAGCATAATGGATAACATTTAGCTTCTTATCAACTCTTTGACCTAGAACAACACCTACTGCATAATCACTAGCATCACACATAATTTCAAAGGGTAAATTCCAATCAGGTGGCTGAACAACAAGTGCAGAGACTAATGCTTTCTTAAGTATTTCAAATGCTTCTACACAATCATCATCAAAGACAAATGGTATATATTTTTGTAATAAATTAGTCAGAGGCCGAGAAATTTTTGAGAAGTCCTTAATGAACCTCCTATAAAATCCAGCGTGACCGAGGAAACTTCTTATACCTTTGATGTCCTTGGGACATGGCATCTTTTCAATAGCATCAACCTTAGCTTTATCAACTTCAATGCCTCTTTCAGAAACTTTATGCCCCAAGACAATTCCTTCATTAACCATAAAGTGGCACTTTTCCCAATTCAAGACAAGATTGGTTTCTTCACATCTCTGCAAAACTTGATCAAGATTGCTCAAGCAATCATCAAAAGAGGAACCATAGACGGAAAAGTCGTCCATGAAAACCTCACAAATCTTTTCAAAAAAGTCGGAGAATATAGCCATCATGCATCTTTGAAAGGTAACAGGTGCATTACATAAACCAAAAGGCATACGTCTATAAGCAAAAGTACCAAAAGGGCATGTAAAAGTAGTCTTTGATTGATCTCCAGCTGACACTGGTATTTGAGAGAAACCAGAATAACCATCTAGGAAGCAATAATGTGTGTGTTTGCATAATATTTCTAGCATTTGATCAATAAAAGGTAAGGGGTAATGATCTTTCTTAGTAGCCTTATTTAATTTGCAGAAATCAATTACCATCCTATAACTTGTAATAATTCTTTGCGGGATCAATTCATCTTTATCATTAGGAACGACAGTAATACCTCCCTTCTTAGGGACACAATGGACAGGACTTACCCACTGACTATCAGCAATGGGATAAATTATACCTGCCTCCAGAAGCTTGAGTATTTCTTTTATTACCACTTCTTTCATTTTAGGATTCAAACGCCGTTGAGGATCACAAACTGGTTTGGCATCTGCTTCCAAATTTATTTTATGTTGGCATAGAGTGGGACTAATGCCCTTAAGATCATCAAGAGTATAACCAATAGCAGCGCGGTGCTTCCTTAGAGTTTTCAATAATCTTTCTTCTTCACGCTCTGAAAGGTTAGCACTAATAATAACATGATATATTTTCTTTTCATCAAGATAAGCATATTTAAGATTATCAGGCAAGGGTTTAAGCTCAAACACGGGATCACCCTTAGGTGGAGGAGGATCCCCTAAGATTTCAATAGGCAAATTGTGTTGCAGAATAGGTTTCTGTTCAAAGAGTACTTCATCTATTTCCCTTCTTTCATTCATAAACATATCATTTTCATGGTCTAGCAAATAATGTTCTAAAGGATCACTAGGAGGTACGGCAATAGAAGCAAGGCCAATGATTTCATCTTTACTAGGTAATTCCTCTTCACGATGTTGTTTACTAAATTTAGAGAAATTAAACTCATGAACCATATCATCCAAGCCAACAGTAACAACATTCTTTTCGCAATCTATCTTAGCATTAACAGTGTTTAAGAAGGGTCTACCAAATATAATGGGACAAAAGCTATCTTGTGGGGAACCAAGAACAAGAAAATCAGCGGGATATTTAGTTTTCCCACACAAGACTTCGACATCTCTAACAATTCCCAAAGCATATATAGTATCTCTATTAGCAAGTTTAATTGTGACATCAATATCTTCAAACTCAACAGGTGCAATTTCGTGCTTAATTTCTTCCTATAAAGTACAAGGTATAACACTAGCACTAGCACCCATATCACATAAACCATGATAACAATGATCTCCTATTTTAACAGAAATAACAGGCACGCCTACCATAGGTCTATGTTTATCTTTATCACAAGGTTTAGCAATTCTAGCAGTTTCACCTTCGAATTGAATAACATGCCCGTCAATATTATCAGACAAGAGATCTTTAACAATAGCAATATTAGGTTCTACTTTAACTTGTTCAGGAGGTGTATATGTTCTAATATTGCTTTTACGAACCACAGTTGAAGCTTTAGCATGATCCTTTATTCTAACGGGAAAAGGCGGTTTCGCAACATAAGAAGTAGGAACAATAGGATCATCATAAGTGACAGTCGTTTCTTCAACTTTAATAGGTGCAGCTACTTTTACTTCTATGGGAGGATGATATTTAAACCACTTCTCCTTAGGGAGATCGACATAAGTAGCAAAAGATTCACAGAAAGAAGCTACTATCTCAGAGTCAAGTCCACATTTAGTGCTAAACTTACGGAAAATATCGGTGTCCATAAAAGATTTAACACAATCAAACTTAGGTGTCATACCTGACTCCTTACCTTCGTCGAGGTCCCAATCTTCGGAGTTGCGTTTAATTCTATCCAATAAGTCCCATCTAAATCCAATAGTCTTCATCATAAAAGAGACATCACAAGAAGTATCGAGCATGGTTTGATTATTATGAGAAGCCGAGCATAAAAACTTTGCATAATTATTTCTCTCGAATGCTCATGATTGGGGCATGAATATAACATTGATTTAAGCCTCCCCCAAGCTTGAGCGATGCTTTCTCCTTCGCGAGGCCAGAAATTATATATATAATTGCGGTCACGATGAACAAGATGCATAGGGTAATATTTTTATGGAATTCCAGCTTCAATCTTTTATAGTTCCATAATCTCGTATCATCACATAGCCTATACCATATCAATGCGTCTCCCTTCAAAGATAAAGGGAAGACCTTCTTCTTGACAACATCATCGGGTATACCTGCAAGCTTAAATAATCCACAAACCTCATCCACATATATTAGGTGTACATCAGGATGCTTGGTTCCATCTCCTGTAAAAGAATTAGCTAGCAGTTTTTCCATCATACCCGAAGGAACTTCAAAAGGTGTTTCATCTTCAATAGGTTCAGTAGGTTGAGGAGCAACTCTTTGATCTACTGGTCGGGGTGAAGATACCCCGAACAAGCCCCTCAGAGAATTACTTTCCATGGTAACAAGTGACAGTAAATTTCAGCACACTATATAAATTTTTCCTTACCAAATTCCACCTACCAAAGGCGCTTCACTCCCCGGCAACGGCGCTAGAAAAGAGTCTTGATGACCAACAAGTATAGGGGATCTATCATAGTCCTTTCGATAAGTAAGAGTGTCGAACCCAACGAGGAGCAGAAGGAAATGACAAGCGGTTTTCAGCAAGGTATTCTCTGCAAGTACTGAAATAAGTGGTAACAGATAGTTTTGTGATAGGATAATTTGTAACGAGCAACAAGTAACAAAAGTAAATAAATTGCAGCAAGGTGACCCAATCCTTTTGTAGCAAAGGACAAGCCTGGACAAACTCTTATAATAGGAAAAGCACTCCCGAGGACACATGGGAATATCATCAAGCTAGTTTTCATCACGTTCATATGATTCGCGTTCGGTACTTTGATAATTTGATATGTGGGTGGACCGGTGCTTGGGTGCTGTTCTTACTTGAACAAGCATCCCACTTATGATTAACCTCTATTGCAAGCATCCGCAACTACAACAAAAGTATTAAGGTAAACCTAACCATAGCATGAAACAAGTGGATCCAAATCAGCCCCTTACGAAGCAACGCATAAACTAGGGTTTAAGATTCTGTCACTCTAGCAACCCATCATCTACTTATTACTTCCCAATGCCTTCCTCTAGGACCAAATAATGGTGAAGTGTTATGTAGTCGACGTTCACATAACACCACTAGAGGCTAGACAACATACATCTCATCAAAATATCAAACGGATACCAAATTCACATGACTACTAATAGCAAGACTTCTCCCTTGTCCTTAGGAACAAACGTAACTACTCACAAAGCATAGTCATATTCATAATCAGAGGGGTAACAATATGCATATAGGATCTGAACATATAATCTTCCACCAAATAAACCAACTAGCATCAACTACAAGGAGTAATTAACACTACTAGCAACCTACTAGTACCAATCCCGGACTTAGAGACAAGAATTGGATACAAGAAATGAACTAGGGTTTTGAGATAAGATGGTGCTGGTGAATATGTTGATGAAGATTGCCCTCTCCCGATGAGAGGAGCGTTGGTGATGATGACGGCAATGATTTCCCCCTCCTGGAGGGAAGTGTCCCCGGCAGAACAGCTCTGCCGGAGTCCTAGATTGGTTCCGCCAAGGTTCCGCCTCGTGGTGGCGGAGTCTCATCCCGAAAGGTTGCTTCCTATTTTTTTCTCATCGAAAGATTTCATATAGCAGAAGAGGGGCATCGGAGAGTCACCAGGGGCCCCACGAGATAGGGGGTGCGCCCTAGGAGGGGGGGCGCCCCCCACCCTTGTGGAGAGGGTGTGGGCCCCCTGGCCTTCATCTTTGGCGAGGATTTTTTATTATTTCTTCTAAGATATTCCGTGGAGTTTCAGGACTTTTGGAGTTGCGTAGAATAGGTCTCCAATATTTGCTCCTTTTTCCAGCCCAGAATTCCAGCTGCCGACATTCTCCCTCCTTATGTAAACCTTGTAAAATAAGAGAGAATAGCCATAAGTATTGTGACATAATGTGAAATAACAGCCCATAATGCGATAAATATCGATATAAAAGCATGATGCAAAATGGACGTATCAACTCCCCCAAGCTTAGACCTCGCTTGTCCTCAAGCGAAAAGCCGATAACAATAAATATGTCCCCATGTTTAGAGGTAGAGGCGTCGATAAAAATAAGATATGGACATGAAGGCATCATGATTATTCTCTTAACAGCAACAATTATAGATATTGTCATATGATTACTTATGTTCAAGTGATGATCTATTCACAATGCAAAAAGTATGAATCAGAAACCTTATTGAGCACCAACAAACTATAATCTCAGTCATTGAAGCAATTGCAATTTATCATAACATCGGAAAGAGTCTATGTCATAGCTTAAAAGCAAGTCCACATACTCAACTATCATCTAGTCCTTCATAATTGTTAACACTCATGCAATACTTGTGGTTACGGAGTTTTAATCGGAGACAGAGAAAGATAGGGGCTTATAGTCTTGCCCCACAACCTTTTACCTCAAGGGTAATGTCAACAATAACAATTCATGCTCCCCTACATCCAATTAGATATATATGTCAGGTTCTTTCCAACATGCTGGGCTTGTCAAAGGATAAAATGAAAAAGAAAAGGTGGAGATCACCGTGACTCTTGTATAAGGTAGAGGATAAATAAAAGATAGGCCCTTCGCAGAGGGAAGCAGAGGTTGCCATGCGCTTTTATGGTTGGATGCACAATATCTCAATGCGAAAGAACGTCACTTTATATTGCCCCTTGTGATATGAACCTTTATTATGCAGTCCGTCGCTTTTATTACTTTCACATCACAAGATCGTATAAAGCTTATTTCTCCCACACCAATCAATCATACATATTTAGAGCAATACAACTTACTTGAAGGATCTTACTCAATCCATAGGTAGATATGGTGGACTCTCATGGCAAAACTAGTTTAAGGGTATTTGGAAGCACAAGTAGTATCTCTACTTAGTGCTGAGAATTTGGCTAGCATGAGGGGGAAAGGCAAGCTCAACATGTTAGAGGATCCATGACAACATACTTTATCTCAGACATAAGAGAACATAATTCATTAAGTTGTCTTCCTTGTCCGACATCAACTCTTTAGCATGTCATATTTTAATGAGTGCTTCCAATCATAAAAGATGTCAATGATAATATATCTATATGTGAAACCTCTCTTTCCTTATTACTTCCTATTAATTGCAACGATGACCAAAGCTATGTCTGCCAACTCCCAACAACTTTTAATCATCATACTCTTCCTAAGTGAAGTCATTACTCTCAGTAAGATCAATATGAACTCTTTGTTTCTTTTTTTATTCTTTTTCTCTCTTATTTTATTTTATCACTTAAGTCATAGCAAAATCATCAAGCCCTTGACTCAACATTAATCTTTATTATATAACTCACGGACTCGATTACAAAGAGAGATCATAAAGCAAAACTCGGAACTAGATCATGCCATAAACTTTATTCTACTAGATCAAGATAATACTAATAGGATCAAACTAAGAAAATGGTAAAGATAGGAGATGTGATTGTGATACGATACCGGGGCACCTCCCCCAAGCTTGGCAGTTGCCAAGGGGAGTGCCCATACCCATGTGATTGTGTCTCCTTCTTTGTTGTTGGTGTAATGTTCTTGGCGATGATTCCCCTCACGATACGGTTCTCTTCCTCGAGCTTATTGACTTGCTGCTTGAGTTCCATTATTTCCTTCCGAAGCTTTCCTGTGACGGCTAAAGCTCCTTGCACCCAAGGGTGTTGCATAGCTGCGGGAGAACAAGTGACACTCCTCTTCATATTTTCATAAGAAATAAATCTAGCATTGGAAGGGATGACCGAGTTTGGAATTGATGAGCTCTGTAGTTTCCCCATCGTGAACCCAACTCGGAAGCGAGAAGTGACTTCTTGATCCTCCATGGCATCTACCCTCATTAAGTCAGCCTCCATCTCTTCCTCCGTTGCTGTCCCAAAGTGGTCAACATCGCTGTTTGCCCTTGGTTCCTCAAATTGCCCTAGGTCTTCGTGAGCAAGCAAGTTGGATGCACACCCACTTAGTTTCTTTTGTTGATCTTTCATACACTTATAGCTCTAGTACATCCGTTGCATGACAATCCCTACTCACTCACATTGATATCTATTGATGGGCATCTCCATAGCCCGTTGATACGCCTAGTTGATGTGAGACTATCTTCTCCCTTTTGTTGGGACTAACCTACTAACCAGAGGCCTAGTGCAAATTGCAGTTTTTTTTGCCTATTTCAGTGTTTCGCAGAAAAGGAATATCAAACGGAGTCCAAACGGAATGAGACCTTCGGGAGAATCGTTTTTGGAACAAACACAATCCATAAGACTTGGAGTGGACGTCAAGGAAGCGACGAGGTGGCCACGAGGAGTGGACGTCAAGTATCACCATTAAGAAAGCTCGACTTGTCATTAAGATGTTTTCCGACAAGTTCAAGGAGTTGACTACGATGAGACTTTCTCACTCATAGCGATGCTAAGAGTCTGTTGGAATTATATTAGCAATTACTGCATTATTTATGAAATCTTGCAGATAGGATGCCAAAAACCATTGTTTCCTCGACGATTTTTGAGGAAAGGTTGTATGTGATACAACCGGAAGGTTTTGTCAATCCTGAAAGATGGTAACAAGTATGCAAAGCTCCAGCAATCCTTCTAAGGACTGGAGTAAGCATCTCAGAGTTGGAATGTATGCTTTGATTTTGGGTTTATACAAAGTTTATGAGAAACTTGTATTTCCAAAAGGGTGAGTGGGAGCACTATAGAATTTCTTATAAATGTATGTTGTTGACATATTGTTGATCAGAAATGACGTAGAATTTCTGGAAAGCATATAGGGTTATTTGGAAAGTGTTTTTCAATGGAAAGCTTGGATTAAGCTACTTGAACATTGAGCATCAAGATCTATAAGGATAGATCAAAATGCTTAATGGTACTTTCAAATGAGTACATACCTTGACATGATCTTGAAGGTGTTCAAGATGGATCAGTCAAAGAAGGAGTTCTTGCTTGAGTTGTAAGGTATGAAGTTAAGACTTAAGGCTCGACCACGGCAGAAGAAAGAGGAAGGACGAAGGTCGTCTCCTATGCTTAAGACATAGGCTCTACAGTATGCTATGCTGTGTACCACACCTGAAGTGTGCCTTGCCATGAGTCAGTCAAGGGGTACAAGAGTGATCCAAGAATGGATCACAGGACAGCGGTCAAAGTTATCCTTAGTAACTAGTGGACTAAGGAATTTTCTCGATTATGGAGGTGGTAAAAGAGTTCATCGTAAAGGGTTACGTCGATGCAAACTTTGACACTAATCCAGATTATTCTGAGTAGTAAACTGGATTCGTATAGTAGAACAGTTATTTGGAATAGCTCCAAATAGAACGTGGTAGCTGCATCTAGGAGATGACATAGAGATTTGTAAAGCACACGCGGATCTAAAAGGTTCAGATCCGTTGACTATAACATCTCTCACAAGCATAACATGATCAAACCCAGAACTCATCGAGTGTTAATCACATGGTAATGTGAACTAGATTATTGACTCTAGTAAACTCTTTGGGTGTTAGTCACATGGGGATGTGACCTTGAGTGTTAATCACATATCGATGTGAACTGGATTATTGACTCTAGTGCAAGTGGGAGACTGTTGGAAATATGCCCTAGAGGCAATAATAAATTGGTTATTATTATATTTCCTTGTTCATGATAATCGTTTACTATCCATGCTAGAATTGTATTGATAGGAAACTCAGATACATGTGTGGATACATAGACAACACCATGTCCCTAGTAAGCCTCTAGTTGACTAGCTCGTTGATCAATAGATGGTTACGGTTTCCTGACCATGGACATTGGATGTCATTGATAACAGGATCACATCATTAGGAGAATGATGTGATGGACAAGACCCAATCCTAAGCCTAGCACAAAGATCATGTAGTTCGTATGCTAAAGCTTTTCTAATGTCAAGTATCATTTCCTTAGACCATGAGATTGTGCAACTCCCGGATACCGTAGGAGTGCTTTGGGTGTGCCAAACGTCACAACGTAACTAGGTGGCTATAAAGGTACACTACAGGTATCTCCGAAAGTGTCTGTTGGGTTGGCACGAATCGAGACTGGGATTTGTCACTCCGTGTAAACGGAGAGGTATCTCTGGGCCCACTCGGTAGGACATCATCATAATGTGCACAATGTGATCAAGGAGTTGATCACGGGATGATGTGTGTTACGGAACGAGTAAAGAGACTTGCCGGTAACGAGATTGAACAAGGTATCGGGATACCGACGATCAAATCTCGGGCAAGTATCGTACCGATAGACAAAGGGAATTGTATACGGGATTGATTAAGTCCTTGACATCGTGGTTCATCCGATGAGATCATCGTGGAGCATGTGGGAGCCAACATGGGTATCCAGATCCCGCTGTTGGTTATTGACCGGAGAACGTCTCGGTCATGTCTGCATGGTTCCCGAACCCGTAGGGTCTACACACTTAAGGTTCGATGACGCTAGGGTTATAAAGGAAGTTTGTATGTGGCTACCGAATGTTGTTCGGAGTCCCGGATGAGATCCCGGACGTCACGAGGAGTTCCGGAATGGTCCGGAGGTAAAGATTTATATATAGGAGGTCCTGTTTTGGTCACCGGAAAAGTTTCGGGTTTTATCGGTAACGTACCGGGACCACCGGGAGGGTCCCGGGGGTCCACCAAGTGGGGCCACAAGCCCCGGAGGGATGCATGGGCCAAGTGTGGGAGGGGACCAGCCCCAGGTGGGCTGGTGCGCCCCCCCACCAAGGCCCAAGGCGCAAGGGAGTGGGAAGGGGGGCAAACCCTAGGGCAGATGGGCCCTAAGTCCCACCCTGGTGCGCCTCCCCCTCTCCCCTCCCCTTGGCCGCCCCTAGATGGGATCTAGGGGGCTGCCGCCACCCCTAGGGAGGGAACCCTAGGTGGGGGCGCAGCCCCTCCTCTTCCCCTATATATACTTGAGGTTTGGGCTGCCCACAACACACGGGTTCCTCTCTATCTTGGCGCAGTCCTACCCTTCTCTTTCTCCTCATATCTCGCGGTGCTTGGCGAAGCCCTGCTGGATCACCACGCTCCTCCACCACCACCATGCCGTTGTGCTGCTGCTGGATGGAGTCTTCCTCAACCTCTTCCTCTCTCCTTGCTGGATCAAGGCATGGGAGACGTCACCGGGCTGTACGTGTGTTAAACACGGAGGTGCCGTCCGTTCGGCACTAGGATCATCGGTGATTTGGATCACGACGAGTACGACTCCTTCAACCCCGTTCTCTTGAACGCTTCCGCTTAGCGATCTACAAGGGTATGTAGATGCACTCTCCTTCCCCTCGTTGCTGGTTTCTCCATAGATCGATCTTGGTGACACGTAGGAAAATTTTGAATTTCTGCTACGTTCCCCAACAATCTATTCGATGTAATTCTTTTTGCGGTGTGTTTGTCAAGATCCGATGAATTGTGGGTTTATGATCAAGATTATCTATGAACAATATTTGAATCTCCTCTGAATTCTTTTATGTATGATTTGTTATCTTTACAAGTCTCTTCGAATTATCAGTTTGATTTGGCCTACTTGATTGATCTTTCTTACAATGGGAGAAGTGTTTAGCTTTGTGTTCAATCTTGCGGTGTCCTTTCCTAGTGATAGCAGGGGCAGCAAGGCACGCATTGTATTTTTGAAATCAAGGATAAAGAGATGGGGTTTATATCATATTGCTTGAGTTTATTCCTCTACATCATGTCATCTTGCCTAATGCGTTACTCTGTTCTTATGAACTTAATACTCTAGATACATGCTGCATAGCGGTCGATGTGTGGAGTATTAGCAGTAGATGCAGAATCGTTTCGGTCTACTTGTCGCGGACGTGATGCCTATATACATAATCATGCCTAGATATTCTCATAACTATGCACTTTTCTATCAATTGCTCGACAGTAATTTGTTCACCCAGCGTAATAATTATGCTATCTTGAGATAAGCCACTAGTGAAACCTATGGCCCCCGGGTCTATCTTCCATCATATAAGTTTCCGATCTATTTTATTTTGCAATCTTTACTTTTCAATCTATACAACAAAAATACAAAAAAAATTAACTTTTGTTTTTTATGTTTCTTTTCATTTCTTTTCTTTTTTCTACTTTAAATAATTTGGCTATTCAAAAAAGTTTAGAAATTTTAAAAAAATTAGAATTTTCATTTTTTAATAAATCATAATGTGTTTATGGATTCGAAAAATGTTCACGATTTTGTAAAATAATGTTCGCTTACTCAAAAAATGTTTGAAATTTTGAAAACAAATGTTCAGAAAGTCAAAAAATATTCATGATTATTTTTAAAGTTCGTGTATTAAAAAGTGTTAATGAAATTGAACAAAAATTTTCCAATTTGAAAATTTTCATTAATGGAAAAATATCCTAAAAATTCAAAATCTGTTCATGACTTACAAAATAGTTTATTCATCAATAAAATGTTCGCTGATTCAAAAAATGATCCCCCATTTCAAAAAATGTTTGTTAAATAAAAAAATATTTGTGAATTTGAAGAATTGATCCGCCAATTTCCTAAAAAATATTCGTCGATTCTAGAAATGTTCGGCGATTGAAGAAAATTGTTTTAAAAATATTCATAATATTAAGAAAATGTTTGCAAATAGTATAAAATGTTGATGAATTCAAAAAAAGTTCTTGGTCTTATAAATTGTTTGAAAATTTGTAAAAGTGTTCACTAATTTGAAAAATGTTCACGAGTTTTAAAAAATGTTTATGATTTCAAGAATTGTTCATGATTTCACGAAATTGAGAGTGATAGTGTCTCTGGGATGCAGCAAAACGTGATCTTGGCCATTGAAGGTTATGATTTTTTCTCATTGCAACACATGGGCCCTTTTGCTAGTATATGGATATATATACAACGGAACTTAAAAAACAAAGACATCCGGAGGATTAGAACTCAAGACCAGCAACGCACCAGAGCTGTAAGTGTGGAGCTGAGGAAACAACCACTACACCATGTTAAGGTTTGTGAATAGATCTATATCTGTTGCTATTTGACTCAGACCCAAATATTTGAATTCAAATTTCGTTTAAAAATTTCAAGCGGTATTTGGTCGGTATTTTGCGGTAATCATGGTAACCGTGTTTCCCGCCCCTGGATACTTTTCCGGGATTCGGTAGCCAAACGCGTGAGTATGCGCCACCGGTGGGCTTTTCCACCGCTATATTAACACATACCCAAGCCCCAAACGGGGTATCCGGCATCAAGATTGGCATTTATACCATCGCAAAAAAAAAGATTGGCATTTAGAGGCATCGTTGAAGACGTGGTTAGCAAAATACCATTTTCAGCAAGAGCCGTCCTAAGAAGGCGGTGACGACATTGGCACAAAGTAGTTCGACTAAGAGAAGTCAGATAATTACAATTCTCACGAACATTCAGCTCTATAAAGGATAATCTAAGCATGTACCAATTCACAAACTGTAAAGGAAACCTGACGACAAAAAAACCTCCACGTGGCAAGAAGGTCCTGCTTCCCCACTATGCATTATGCAGCTTTGTAGAGGTTCTTAGCTTAGCTTAGCGTGGCTACAAGTCATTTTGCCGATTCGAACAAAGGCACTTCACGCGCGTGCATTATGCAGCTTCGTGGAGGCTTCTTAGCTTAGCGTGACTAGAATTATTTTGTTGATTTGGAAAAAGAGGCACCTCATGCGCCAAATTAAGTCTCACTGACTTGATTGCAGCTCAGACACTAATAGTAGCTGGCAGCACGTTCCAGACCAAACCACACGGATACCTTGATCACAATTTGGACTCTGACAAGGCAAGACCTAACCAGACCCTACTACTCAACACACACTTAAGATTATTCCAACAATGGCATGCACACATGTACCAGATACAACTTTTGCTACATGACTAGGCATGCATTTCCAGCATGCAGAGCATCATGACGTGGTTATGGTCACGAACTAGCAGTACTAGGTTAGTCCAAGCAACAACCAGTTCAAGTATACGTCGAGCACACGGAAATTTCGTGAAAAAGCTCAATGTGTAGCAGAAAAAAAAATAAGACTTGAAAGTAACCATGCGCGGTGCCGTGTGTTTTTCTTCCGCACGTTGTCTCTCCGACCTATATATATAGGAGGGCGCGCGCGGGGCTCTGATCCTTCCTCTACAATTGAGCTTTCCTCATCACTACCGCTCAGATGACAAGCATGGCGGCGTTCGGGGAGGTCAGCATCGAGCTGCCACCGGCCGGTGCTCTGCAGCGGAGCAACGGCGAGCAGCAGAGGAGCAGCGGCGAGCAGCGGAGGAGCAGCGGCGAGAAGCGGGACATTCTTAGGCGGTGCATGGTCTTCCTTGAATGGGCGGGAGATGCTACGGGTACGCTGGCGTTTCTTTGGGCGACGGTGGTTGTCCTCGTGGGTTTTCCACACTCCTGAAGCCGGGCGACTTTTGGTGTGCAGCCACCATCATTCTCATTGAGGCCTTCAGGTAACCTGATCTTTTTTGTTTACTACCTAATTTGCTCCGCCCATTTGTTAGTAGCTGGGTGGATCATTACTCATTAGACGATGTTTGTAGCCGATCAAATACATCTTACCACTAGAGCATCCCATCTCCTCTACTCAAAGTCGTCATAGAGAGCCCCGCGTGCTTTGCAAGCTAATTTATTTGTTGCCTGAACGACTCCATTAATGAATCATCCTTTTACGGAATATAGTAAGCATGTTCAGATAGTAGTATCGTTCACAACTAGACAGTCTTTGTGAAAATATGTCCGTTAATTGTATTGGGCTGCGGATCTTGGTATGTTAAAAGAACCTAGACAGTATTTACGTGGTTAGCCATGCAGAACTATAGAGTTTCGTCCTAAATTTTAGATTCTCCTCTACTCTCCACCCATCATCCATTGTTGTCTCCTTCATCGAAAAAACATCTCTTGAAAAATTTGTGAGAATTCACTTATATAATATATCTCCCACTCAATTTAGTCTGAATTTTTAGGTTTGTGTGAGACTATGTGATTATGGTGCACATTTGTGAGAATTCACTTAAATAATAGTATCACTCACTCAATTTAGTCTGAAATTTTAAATAATAGCATCACTTCATTTGCCGTGCCTCTTTTTTGTCTGGTTTATATCTTTTTTGCCTCTTTTTTAATTATATAATAATAATAATAATATATTAGCTAACACTTTGTTTCAACAGGATGTTTACAGAGGGCAATACATTGAGCAAGTCCTTCTTCGAGACTATGTGGGCCATCAACTCCGTGCCGGTGCCCATACGGCGCTGGTTACTCCAGGATCGGACAGTGTTTTATACTACATTGGTTCTTACCTGCTTATCCGAGAGGATCATCACCTACTGTCCATTCACACTTCGTGGATTGCTTAGAATTGCTCTGGCTGTAATACTAATCTTCCTGAGGTTCATACCGTTTCGTGTACCTCGGCAGCTGCGTCACAATCAGGGGCCGGTACTTTCCTTTCTGCTTATTGTGCTCTTTATTCTAACCGGACGAGCCATGCATAAGGTATGGAAGAAGAAGTTGGTGCATATGCTTATACCCATCATCACTGATGTCTTGCTCCAGTCTCTGGCCGTATTGCTGATCAATTTGAAGCCCATTAATGTTATCCATTTGATAAACAGTACTAGTTGCCGAAAACTGGTTCGTGTGATTAAAGTGGCCACAACAGTATGCTTGTCTGCTGAGCCTGCATTTCTATTGGGACTTCCGGCTGTTAACGACGCCCTTAATAAATATATTGATGTGCCCAAATCATTAGCCACCTTGGTTCTCGCAGTCAGCGGGTTGCAAAGTCCGGATGGAGATGTTGGATACTGGATCGAACTCTCATTACTCATCAGTCTGGTGGTGGAATGGGCATGTACTTTTGGATCAATCACCAATACCATTACATCAGCATTGTTGTTGCTTATTCTAGGAGTTGGCATGGTCACCGGAAACTTACAGATGCCTACCTCGATTGCACGGGTGCTACTCTCCACATTGCGCCTTTTTGGCCGGGAACTAAGAGATGGGTATCCGACGACCCTGCACCCAAACCTGTTACCAACAATAAACATCTTTTATTGGCTAGTTATTTGCCAAGGGGCACTGTACCTATCTGCGTGTTTATTTGGTTCGTTTGCCAAAGGCCGAGGCTCTGCAGCTATATATCAAGAGAGTCAAAACGTCCAAAGCTCTGCTACTTTGCATCTGGTTGGGACCGCAGATCTGACTCCACCTGCAGAACAAAACTCTGCTATTGTGCAACCATCGGTTGGGACCGAAGATCAGACTACTCCTGCTGGATGCATACTTGTTGGAACAATCTCAGTTCCACTGCCCTGAATCATCACAAGAGGAGTTCTATGTCCATGGCTTTGCTGATCAATCTGAGCACATATGAGTTACATTGTCCATCCATGTGTGTATGGAGTGAAAAGTTTCTATAAATTCATGTCAATTTGAAGTGAGCATATGAATATGTAAATTTTGTGTATGGAGTGAGAAGTTTCTGTAAAAAGACGATTCTTGTGTGAACTGATTCATGTGCATATACTAATAGTGATTTTGAATCTTTCGGAACACAATTAGTATAGTTTTTGCATTCAAGTAGTTCCAGAATTATTTGAAGGCATACTTGTAAGTAAATTTGAATGTATTTACATTGTTGCTTCATCTTTGTGACCATTGCCCTGATCCTTGATGCAGCATTGTATAGGAAACAAGAGAAGGACCATTTGAGGTGTTGTCATACTAGACTTCATGCACTTTATTTCCTTGATCGCTAGGATATTGGAACATGACTATTACGATGAAAATATGCACCAAAATAAAGCTACGCCCAATGTGGGTGATAGCAAGAAATAATTGGGTGCAGATATGGTATTCTTGTGGGCATCACAGAAAATGTTGGTACAAGCCTACATGATGCATGATAAGAGAACCAGATTTATTATCATATATGTAACGACCCATAATTTTAGTGTTATTAGTTACCCCCGCCTAAGTAGTAACTTCACAAACAGAACATAATTAAATGATTAACTAAGTGGATGGTTTGAATTAAAAGCACCTTTCATATATATATATATATATATATATATATATATATATATATATATATATATATATATATATATATATATATATGGTGGATCTATTCTAATAACACTCCTTAAGACCTTATTCTGCACACCAAAACTTCTTATTCTGATAACACCACACCCGAACGCCACCGCCTCTTCCCTCCCCACCTTCTACCGCGGGAGCGGCCTGGAGTGCCGCCGGCCCTCCCCTCCCTGCCTTCTACCGCGGGAGCGGCCTAGAGCGCCGCCGCCCCTCCCCTTCCCACCCACCCTTCCCCCAGCCCCGCCGACCACCACCACCACTGCGGCGGCCTACTCCACCATCACCTGCTTCCCCACCTTCTTTCTCCCTCACCCTGCCTTCCCCCACCCCAAAGGCCGGACCTCACCTTGGTGGTCGCCGGATTTGCACCAGATCCGTCGCTCCTCCTTAGTCCAACCCACACACGCGGGCTCCAGGAGGGCCGGTCCCAGTGCAGGGCTTCCGATTTGACACCAGCGAGGTTCCTCCGCGTGCTCCCCACGACCTTCTCCTGCCAGCGCGCTGTCGCACCACCTCCCTCCCACTCCGCGCCGCCTCGCCGCCTCCCTCCTCCCGCTACGCGCCGCCTCCCTTCCCCGCCGTCGCACCGCCTTCCTCCCCGCGCCGCTTCCCTCCCCGCGCCGCACCCCACCGTTGCACTACTCCCTCCGACGCGTGGTGACCGGGTGGGAGGACCGACGAGCGCCACCACTTCCCCTCCGCCCCTGTCTCCGCGGGCTCCCCGGGAACGAATCCGGCCGTCCGTGGCCCGGATCGAGGTGGAGCGGCGACAGAGAATCTTTCCCAGCCTCTCCCCCACTTCCCTCTCCAGCTATCTCCTTCAGCACTGGCGCACAGGGTTTGCGGCCGCCCTGCACCTTAATGGCCGATGCACTGCACGTCGAGGGCCACTGCACTGCACACCGACACGTCGGGAGGTCAGGGGAGCTGGTAGTGGCTGAATCTGGATAGGCAAAAAAGGGGAGGCGCTGAGCTCCTAGCAATCGACAGTGTGGCCTCCTCCTCCCACGGAGAGCATGACCGGCGACGGGCTCAGGATGACCCAGTGCAGCCCATTGGCTTGTTGCATGTAGCTCTCCTACTGATGTTTGTGCAGCTCGCAGAGCGATTGTTGCAGTCCACCTATGCATGCGGCGTGCAGTGCCCACCAAAGGAGCAGGAAAACATGCCGTCGAAGGAGCAAGCAAATAGTATCGAAAAGCACGACCTCCTGGGTACACCGCGCCGCCCAACCAGTCCTCTCTTCCTTCCCCGTACCCACCTCCCTCCCCTTCTTTGATGAGGGCCAGTGTGAGCATCCTGCTGACTTTGTTGGTCAGTACAACCCATGCGTGCCTCAATTTTGGTCACCAAAACGACTACTCTGCAATTCGACGCACGCTCAATTTCCCGTTTGTGAAACAAATTTTCAGTGCAGTTTTGCTATTCTCTATTCTTGTGTTTCAGGTCTTGCAGTTCCTCAGCGAGGAACATTGCAGTACTCTCGTGGAGGATGAGGGTAGCGGGGGCAGTGCAGGCATTCAGATGACGATGGCACACTCGGGTCAACAGGGACCCCCCAATTGATTTGAATTTCTCTTTGTAAAGGAGTCATCTATAAAAGATTACATGTTCCTTTTTGTGCACCGCAGTTGGGTTGCAACCTCGTGTGGTTTTGCAGTTTGCCGGGGTAGGTTCCTGCAATGAAGTTTGTTTTGGTTGTTGTTGATGCCATCCCCACTGCAGTACAGTGTGCTCATGATGGTTTTGTGTATATGTGTGTGTTTGGCGTGGTAGCCGATCCGGGGGCTATGTTCCTGTACAATGCAAAAAAGCATGAAAATGAAGTGCACTGTTGTTGTATCCAAGTTTTAGTTCCTCAAAATAGATTGGACATGCAAAAAGAATGTGTCGAGATGTTCACTTTTGTCCACCGAGAGGTTTCAGTTTTATTGTGTGGAGAGGTTCGCTTCACTATACCATGCACTTTTTTTGACTTTTAGAGGTTCGTTCTGCTGTACTACGCATTTCTTTTCATTTTAAAATAATAACAAAAAGAATCGCGTGCAATCCTCTATGATGACATTGTAGTGCGTTTTCCCGCATGATGCAGCACACTAACATTGACAAATATGGTCCACTTAACCCTGTGAAACAAGTTAGAAAAAGACAAAGAAAAATCATACGGTACACTTAAACTTGTGTCTTGGTCCATTTTTCGCTTGATGTGGTTCACTTGTGCCTGATGTGAAGCGCACTTCACTTTTTTGTCTGAGAAAATTTTTCGTCCGACAAAAGAAATTATGGAGCTCGCTTGCCTGTCCGTTGCAGTGCGGTTTTCATTCTGAAGCAGTGCGGTCGGCCGTATGATGTTGTTCATCCCGTAAGTACAAAAAAATGTTACGGAAGCAAAAAAAGTAATGCGGTTCACTTTTTGATAGTGTTGTGGTTCATTTACACCCGATGTGAAGTGCACTCCAATTTCTCGTCCTTCAAGAGTTTACATTGAATAAAATAAACCATGCAGTTCTCTAACACGTCTGATGCAGTGCGGTTTTTCATCTGATGCGGTGCGGTTTCAGTCGGATGAAGTACCCTCATCGATTTGGGTGTCGCGAAAAACAGAGTGTCCGCATTTCGGTAAATTTAAAACTGCTCTTAAACCATAAGGATTAGAGAGTGTTCTACATGAAAAAGTTGCGTCCCGTTGATATCTTTCCAACGACATATCATTTGAATCATTTCGACGACCGGTTTGTAAAAATTTCGCAAAAAACAGCCGCTGCCACTTGTCGTCTGCCACACGATTTTCAAAATTAACTTAAAACTGCCACATCGATTAGCAACACAACGGCTGCAGCGATGCCCATTCGCCAGCAGCTGTGGCACTACGGTGGGAACATGGATCCATGGTGGGAAGGCAGATGGATTCTGGAGGAGATGGTCGAGGTATTCCTGCCTTCTATGTCTGCGTCATTCACTCAGTTCGACCTCCTCTTTCTCAGTACCTTGCTTATGCTTCTGTCTGATCAGCACCACTACTCCATTTGTGCAGTGACATGTGCTGCAGCCGTGGTGCTCTAGGCTCCAGGGACACCCCTCTGCTGATCAAATGAACAGATGCATGATGCTATCTTATTAGGGCAAACACAAAGGTTAAGTCCTATATGCACTTTATTTCTACTTGCAGACATCAAGTTCAGTCAAATATGTCATGGTTAGCTGAATGGAAAGGAAATTTTTCAGAGAAGTGGTGCCCAGATCAAGAAGCACTTTTTTAGTTGAGCCATCATTAAATTTCAAAAATTGAGACGATTCACTTATGTTTGTTGTAAAAGTTATACTTGAAAAACTGTGCCAAATTGCACTTGAAAATTGTGCATTGGTGGTGTACTTTGGTTACATTTTCTTACACTTTCAGTTTGAATGGTGTCACAAAACTGTGCCAAATTGCACTTGAAAATGTGTTCTGTGATGTGGTATAACACCATGCTCGAGATATCCTTAACTTCCTATTCATAAAACAAGCAAAAGCTTTGGGAGAAATATCATCTAATGTTTTGCGTTTTCATGTTAGGGGCATACTTCTACCAAATGGTATTTTTGGACGTGGCACTTAACCATTTATTTGTGACATGGCGTGCATTAATTGGTGCAAATTAGTTTATCAATTTCATTCACAAGATTTTCACGTACACATGCCTTTGCTCTTGGTGCTAGGCTAATAGGAATTATTCCCGGATTATTAATTTTAGATCTTAGGACTAAATCCAGTAAGGCTCAGAGTGGTGCCGAACAAAGAGACGTCAAGTATCCTCAGCCTAAACTAAAGATTGGGTCTGTGGCATTTTAGAGGATCTATAGTGGCGCTGATCCCCATCTTGTTGCTTTAGACCGAGGAGTGGCTGTACAAGTAACGTTTTCCGCTTATAAATGCACCACAAAAATGAGCCATGAGATTTAGATGATACTTATTTGTTCAGTTATTAGTTGGATGGAGCGTGGCTTTCACCGAGCTGTAGGTACTAACCAAGGGAAAGCTCAGGTTATACCCTGCAATCCAGGCACTGTTTTTGATTGATTATTGGTTGATAGTTTTCCTTTTTATTTGTTTTGTTTTATGGAAGTTCACTGTACACATGAAAAAAAATGATGGATACATGGAGCATATGGTAGTATTTTTTCTCTTTTGATGTTCGGAAGATTTTGTATATTTGAACATTACTGTTTTCTTGCAATGAAGATTACATTTTTTTACAAGCCCTTAAGTTATCATCTTTGGATGAGTTGTTGGACTACCGAGAGCATGAACTTGACAATGATAGTGATGATTGGTTCAGTTCGTCAATGTGATTTATTTTGTTTTTCAGCCCAACAATCAATATTATTGGTTCAAAAACTTGTATAATGATTGAAAAAGATGTAAAATTATACAATTATTTTGGTATTTGTTTGGTGGTAGTTTAGACGTGCGTTGCACGTGCAAACTTACTAGTATATATATATATATATATATATATATATATATATATATATATATATATATCCTTAATAATAAAGCACGGATTGAAAACGCGCAGTCCTTTTTTAGTGAATATGGGAAAACGCTTCGGTTTTACAAAAAAGACCCTACGTTTACTCGATATTCAGTCCGCGGTCCCTGATTCATCTTATCAAAACTCGTCCCTTTCCAGCGACGGCAGCGACGGCTCCCTTTCCAGCGAAGGCAGCGACGGCGGAGCACGAGCAGGTGAGGGGCGGCGCCTTCGTCGGACGGCTAGCCGTGGCGGAGGAGAAGGCGGACGCCATAGGCGGAGGAGAAGGCGGACGCCGTGGGCTTGCTGCACGGCTACAGCCGAGGCGGAGGAGAAGGCGGACGCCGTGGGCGTTCATGGAGGATGGTACGCCGGCCGCCGGCGCCGGCCTCCGGCGCCGGCCGCCAGTCCTCGGCCTCCTCCGTGGTATCCTTCTCAACCTCCGCTGCTCCTGTCGTGATTTGGATGGAAAATTGGAGGCCGGCCGTGTCCTTCTCCAACACAAATTGATGTAGTGCCCGACCCAGATTTGATTGGCTGCTATAAGAAGCAAGGGTCCTCGGCCGGAATCTCCATCTGGTTTTGCCTTTCAACCATAATCTCCATCATCCCGTCGAAATTGCAATTTTTGACCAAACATCCAATGTCGCCGCCAAGTTCGCTGGAGGAAGAAGCGCCGAGTTCGCCGGAGGAACAAGCACCGAGTTCGCCGGAGGAACAAGAACGCCCGCCGAGTCCTGTGGTGGCTACACGAGAGGTATGTATCCCCTCTAAGCTACGCCACGGCGCGTTAGAGCCTGAAGTTCGTCAAAACTTGACCTGACCGTCACTGACGCCACCTTGCTGCCGCTGTTGCTGGAGATGAGCTGAATAGCAAGCTTTGGTTGCCTCTTTGCTTCCACTTCACTGCTCTTCTACTATCCGTAATTGTAAAACACCTAATACGATTCTTCAGCACTTGATACTGGTGGTCATGGTCTTCTTCTCTTACTGTTGCGAGACTTGGTTTTAGTTAGTAATCTTGAGATCAACGTGTACTCGTGGATTGCTTAGATGGAGGACCACTGTTGGTTTTGTACCTAGATGCGATTGTGAATCATGTACGGTTCAATTCAGATTCATGTGGTATTTTTCCTAAATTTGTGCCTGCTACTGTTGGTCTTAACTATGAATAATGATTTTTGCAACTGTAGGAGAATTTCTTTGCCGCATCACAAGAAAAACAATTTGAAACAGAGAACTGTACTGAACCTTCTAATTATTGTATGAACTTGCTTCACTTAATTTGAACTGCATACATAAGCTACTTTGCTCATGCATGCATCGATACTATTGTGTATAAATCATGCTTATGTATCTCAGTATGGCTCATAAATTTGTGTGTCTAAGATGACGATCTCAAAGACCATATTTTTTTCATGCTTTTATGATGTTAAAATATTTTCGACTCCCCTGTTGTAGTTATTATTTCTGTCCCCTTGCTCGATTATGCTTTTTCTTCAGTTAACAATTAGCTTTGCAGAATATAGATATGCTAGCTGCACCTAGGTTATGCTTTTTCTTCAGTTAAGAATTAGCTTTGCAGAATAGATATGCTAGCTGCACCTAGCAAAACAGGATTAGGATGTGTAAACAACTTTCCTCTCTGTAGTTTCTGGGGTTACAGACCCATGTTTTTTGCTTAGTAACCAATTTTGTTTTTGTCCTGGTAGCATGTTTATAAGTGCCCCATATAAAGTATATGTACATATTTTGTGCTAAATCAATGTCTCAATTTGTCAAAACTGCATTACAGTTGCTCAAGACCTATATGCAAATGTTTGTGTGGAGCTAACTACTCTAGGCATGTGGCCAGTGTGTATCTGCATATTTTTCAGTAGAATTAAGTGCCTGGTGCCACTTGAGAGAATAAAAGAATGATCAGCTATTTTTTTCACAGTTATGATTTAGTCAACACTGATGTCTGTCTGCAAAAAGCTTATTTTGATCTGGAGTTGATTTTTTTTTCAGGCCCTTAAGATGAGTAATGAACATCCATTGAGCCGTCCAATGTTGCCTGTGGCAACTACACCGGAGGTATGAATCCCCTTCATATTAGTTTGCATATGTGAGCCCTGGTACATGTACAATGCGTCTATTACTGTGACACTTTTCTCCATATATACCTTGTAATACTTTGTTTTATCTAATAGAAGCTGGGTGTTTTCCCTTCTGTCAGGGAAAGAAAATTTAGAAGAGCATGACGTACATGTTCATTTTCGTATATATTTTTGGGATCATTGCATAGTGAGGAACATTAAGGTTATACTTAAAAGATGAGAGCATATTCTTCAAGCTGAGAAGTAAACTAGAATTGCCAAGAATCACAATCATCATAGTTATCAGCCATGCAAGAAATCAAATGCCAGGTCTAAAAGTTCAACTCAAAGAACTAAGAACAAATAGGACTGCTTTTTTAGGTAACTGTGCATTTTGATGTAATAAGCCCAGACAACGGTCTGTATATCAGGAAACTTGGTTTTGGAGTGATTGATCTCCATGTAATTCAAATATATAGTGGCATAATTCGCATTACTATTCCCTGATCTTCCTCCTTGCCGAATTTATGATTGTCTTATACTATATCTGTCGACTTCGCAGCCATCGTCTCCTTTGACTTCACCGCCATCGTCTCCATCGACTTCGCCGCAAGACAATCTGCCACCGCCTCCGCCGATTTTGCCGGAAGACCATCAGCCGTCGCCTAGACCTACTTTGAGGTACTTTTGAAGCATCTGATGGGTCTCATATGTTTGTCAAATCGTCAATTTACTACAGCAAATATAGCTATTGCCGACAGTAGACTATATTTCACTAACAAGCAACGCATCATGCACTCCTACATAAATGGATTTTGTTTGTACTTGAAAGAAGCAGAGTAAATTCGTAAGGAGTGTTTAGTAGTTCAGTACATAGGTAACCAGAACAAAAGTAGTTCACAAATCAGTGATGGACGAGTCTCAATTATATTCAACAGGGCATGATGTTTACGAAAAATTACTGCTCACTGTATTTTGACAACTAGAAAAATGCAGTTCTGTTTGAGAATGTAAATGTAGGAAAAAAAATTAGGTTCTGCGCTGAGTCCGCGGGTCTCACAAAGATGTAGGATAAATAAAATGTCAAAAAGATCATATTAATTCTCATGTAATGGATCATAATGTGTGTCTTGAACTTTCCTGTTTTTATGGTTTTGCAGCCTAGAATATTTTGACATGCGCATATATAGCTACTTAATCAACAGAGTTCCTTTATGCTGTGTGGTAGACCACATTTGCTGATATGATTTACTTTCTCATTCTAGAATTTTTAAACATGCACATATGTATTGGTAAATTTTATCTCTATATACTTTTGCCTTCTACATACTGGATTGTAATATTTTCATCTCCTTTAAACAAAGCTACTGTCAGATGATGCTTCTAATGGTTGGAGGTTTACCTTTTATTTTTGTTCTGATTGCAAAAAATAGATGACAGCACTGTAACTTAATATTACACAGAACATTGAAGAGGACTTTGATAACCGACCTTCAAAAAAAGAAAATAAATCTGAATCAAGTGTTCTGGAGCCATCACCTATGTCACGAACTATGTCAACATGTACTCCAGTTTCTGAGTGTTTTGAATCGATTGTGCCAAAATCAGATAATCAGATAGATTGTGGTCCATTGCCATCACCTCCATCCCCATCTAGCTCGACATTATCAAGAACATCGGTCGAGCCGTACAATGGCGCCTGCAGCGGTTACACCAGAGGTATTTATCCCCTTGATGAAAGCTAATCACTGGATGTAATCCCCTGTTTTAGTTGTTGTTTCTGTCCTGGTTATACAGGCACTTTTCAACAGCAGCAGACTAGCATGCCCAGTCTGAACATTTAGAATGTTTTCCCAGTTCATGTTCAACTTTGATCCTTTTTCCAGTTAAAGTTCCAAGCAACTTTCCTCTGTGAATCTGAGAATCTCACTGAAATTTGTGTTTCATTGTGTATATTCAGCCTATCGAGTCGAGTTTCAGACTGATCGTAAACAGACCTCGGTTTAAGCTGTGATGCTAATTTGATTTGTGTGCTGCACCATAATCCATATCTTCGATTTCAAGCAGTTCCATGGCAAATCAAATACATTTTTTTCTTTGTTTATGACAACACATATTTGACAGGTTAAAGCATGTACTATTGTGCATACTGAAGTGTAACAAGCCTTTCCCAGTAGCAAAACTGAATATGATACCATGTTTTGAATTTATGATTTCGCAAGTAAGATGACATACAACTGAGTATGTTGTTCTGAATTTGATGAGTGTTCTGCACAAATATTTCTCATGTTCAACTGATTTCGAACTGATGTATCTGAGTGTCTGGTACCCTGTGATAAAATATTGAAGTTATGTACATGTTGATAGTGGTTATCAAGCAAAGAGATAGTTCCCTAAAATGTTATTGGTTATTGCAAGAAGTTGATTCATTTACTTTTTTTGTGGGGGAAGTTGATTCATTTACTAATGTAGTAAGGGGCACAAACTAATTTTGTACATATACCTTGAAAAATTTCCTTGCATGTTTTTATAGTCGTCTCCTGCATATGGACGGGTGTGCATGATCTTTTTTCTAAGTTCATGTATTTTCAGGTACCTGCTCTTGCTACGATCCATGGCTTACGTACTGTACTTCTATAGATCCTTTTTGGCATAATGAGCTATGTGCAGGCTCTCCATTTTGGCTATATTCATTTTCCGTAACAATGCATGTATTCGGATATCATTTTGATATTCCCTTATGTTGATCCAAGTTCGCTCAGAAACCTATGGATGCAAAAACAAGCCAGCTGTTGTCTTGCGTACATTTACGGGACCTTTATTGCGTACATTTACGATATCATTTTTATACAGTAGAGCAACACTGATGCAAAGTTAGAACAAGGCTATGTACTAGCGTCAGTAGAAATGTCCAGTAATACATACTATAGAAAAACAAGCCAGCTGTTGTCGTGCGTACATTTACGGGACCTTTATTGGGTTCTATAAACAACAAATGGAACAGAATTTACATAAGATTACATACAAGAGTTACTGCCATGGAATGTTTCTAGAACCCATTGAGAGAAATTGAGAGGAGGCTGCTACTATGTGCTTGCATATGCTGCTGTTGCTGCGTGTTGTTTTGGCAGAGAATTAAGAAAGAAGTAGAGAGAAAGTGAGAGGGATCGAGACCCTGCTGCTATTCGTGTTTCTGATTGATTATACTTGGTTGCCGTAGCAATTTATACAGTGTTCGATTGTTAGATTTTGTTTAGTAACCACTACTACTTGCTGGAGAGAAGGGAAGGGACGTGTATTGCTTCATGTCGCTAGATGTGAGTGCTTTTGTGTTTTGGGGCTTTCACTGTTTTTTCTAGAACCCATGGAGAGGCCAAGAGAGCCGGCCGGAGGGGAGACGAGATGAGGAGCTCAGCTGGCGTCGGTGCAGTTTAGGCTGGACTTAATATGTAGGCCAAATGTGAATGGACAAAGCCCAAAAAATAGTGTAAAAAAATTACAAATAAAATATAATATTCAAAAAAAATATAACATTGCCATAAAAATGATACCATTTTAAAAAATATTCTCGATTAAAAAAAACACCTTATGAAAGTAAAAAAAAATCATGTTTTTCTGAACAACAAAAAACAAAGTTGTAAAAACATTTGTGTTTTTCAAATGAAATGAAAGTGCGGAGCTGAAATAGGTAATGATGAACATTGTTAGGGTACGCCCAAATTTCATCGTACAAAAATAATACTTAGTGTAATCTTATTTATACATTTGTAAAAATTGGATTAAAAATGTTGCATAATGACACGTGGAGCAGGTTATATTTCATTTCTAGCCCGGTGCAACGCACGGGAATTTGTCCTAGTATATTACAACATCAGTATTGATACAACAATCTTACTACATGTAACCTCACCATAATACACGTGGGTCAGACGAACAAATGTGTGACACCTGAGAGACACACTTGACCACAATAATACGTGCACACTGGATTAGCAGTCAATTAGTCATCAGTTGGTCTATGTATGGGCTGCAATCTCCAGCCAATCAGAACCTAACACGCAAGAGAGAGCAGTAGAGGAAGGATGGGCAGCCACTTGCTAGACAATAGATAAAAGGAGGAGAGTAAGTAGACCAAGGCATTGACACCATCGACACTCTGCTCCAAAATAGCTAGAGCAAGAGCAAGATTGTCTTCCCCCTGCTGCCTTTACCTCTCTAACCACAATAGCAAAAGCCAAGAACAAATCAAAGGAGATGATGACCTGAGGCCATAACTGGCACGCTGACATGGAGGGGAGGAGCAGAACTAGAACTAGAGTAAGGAGCCAGCAAGCTACAAAACAAAGCAACAGTTCCATTAACCATAGGTGCTTTCTCAATTCCAATCATTCCTTTCTCACTAAGAAGCACAAATCACTTTCACCACAACAAGAACACCAACAAAAAGCTAGAAACATGAAGAGAATAATAACATGCCATACGGCAAATAAAATACTTAAGGCTCGAATACACTATCACCGCAGTTTTATAGCAAGCATTAGTGAAGTGAGGATTAGATAAGAGTTAATCATCATTATACATTGGGGATTTAGGACTAACATAAATGTTGGGTTTAAAGAGGGGAATTGGACCAACAGATCTAACTACGCTGTAACTAAAATCTTTAGTACTAACCAGGGTAGAATCTAGGTATAGCTACAACTACTTTCCTTCTCATAACTAGAGAAGTAAAATGCATAGAACCACCACTTACGCGTCATAGCTCTTGGAAAACCACCAATTTACAAAACGTGTCACTTTGCACCGCACCGTAATTTCGACAGTGGCAAAAAACACTGATCCGTTTTCTGAGCTAGTTTTGACGTGGCTGATCGCGCGCTGGCCGACATTGGTGGACGGCGGCCGTTAACGGCTGTCTTCTTTTTTAGCTCGGGAAGAAGCTACTGGGTTGGGCTGGATTGCGCGCGTTCTATCGTTTGCTGGGTTGGGCTAGGCATGTTGGATCGTTTGCTGTGCTAGGCTGCTAGGTCGAGCTCTCCTCGTTCCTCGCTCGATTTTTTCTAAAAAAACGTGACAGTAGTTTGATCGATTGACTGCGCCTGTTCGATTCTTCTCCAGAAAACCCCAGTATCTACACACACAGTGCATTTATTCACATTCACCCTCCTTGCACAGATAACTACTACTCTCCATATCTCCTATTCATCGCTCTTCTCCATCCAACTTCCTCCTTCGCACCCAAACCAAAGAAAACCTCCATCGCGCGCCATGACATTTGGCCTCGGATGGGACCAAGCGCTACAGGAGATCCTCGACGACGACAACATCAAGCTCTCCTACGCGTGCGGGGTGAGCACCTGGTACGCCAACGCAACAATCCTCAAGAATCATGCGTGCGCAGTGAGAGCGGACGCCAACCATGAGATGTACGCCCGATTGCCATACCTCCACCGCCCACTGGTCGAGAATCTGGTCTGGGCAATGGGGAGGGCCAGGGATTCCCCAGATCCATACCGGAGGGCACGTTGGTACATGTACCAAAATCGCGACAAACTCTGCCTGGACTAAGCGCGTGCCAGTGCTGCCCCTCGCTCCTCTGATGGAGATGGAGCCACCGCAGATGGAGCAACAGGTGCAGGTGGAGGCGCCCCAGATGGAGCAGTAGTAGATTGAGCAGCAACATGTGTAGGCGGAGACAGACACAAGCAATAGGAGGACGAAGAAGCAGCTCCACATCATGGGGTTAGTTCATCGACCTCTCCATCTTCTCAAGCTCCAGCAAGAGTGTCGTGGTTTTGTCACGACAGATGTCCTAGTGTGCGGACTTAGTCGTGAGGCCAACGTATCTACGTAGTAGCTTGAGAGGGGTTGAGTGGGACGAGAGATGCGAGGTTTTTTTACCCAGGTTCGGCCCCTCACGGTGGAGGTACAAGCCTACATCCTGCTTCATTGATATTGATCATGGTGCTCATGATTACAAGGGTGCTCTTTGGCTACCTCTCTCTCAAGAGCTATTGACTTGTCTGTCTAAACTTGTCCCTCTTGGGGTGCCCCTCCCCTCCTTATATAAGTTGAAGGGGCGGGTTATATGACTAGTCCTAGTAGGATTATGATTACTCTATTACAAGTGGAGTCCTAGTCTTGCTTCCTTTGTAAGGGAATATTCCTTATGCCTTTCCTCTTAAGCCGGCCTATCATAAGTTCATAACATGAGCCGGCCTTCTGGGCCTTGGGCCTTGTCATCTATCTGACCCGCCATTGGGGTCATCAGAAAGTCGTCAGTCTTCTGGCGGGTTATCGATGAAGCACCAAGTCTCGGTCGGGTCATATACCCAGCCGGGTCATACCGTGGGGTATATCCCCAACATTAGCCCCCCGTTTAATTTGGATTTATCCATGTTAAATTGATTCTGCAAATAAACACAAGAACAAATTTGATAGGTTGTGCTCTGGGTTAAAAATATTCTGAGCCGACACCTGATCATCCTTAAGTCCTTGTCATTTCCTTCTTGATATGTGTCCATGATCTCATAGTAAATCTCCTTTAGCAGATATGTTCAAACTTTGCCAATGCAAAAAATCAGGCACTTCTTCTGAAAAGTCCGAATCAATAGGCCAGCTTCATAGTCAATTTGCTGACATTGGTCTCTTGTAGAAAAATATTGTAAAAAATAATCTTTTTGATTTGGCCTCCAATGCTCTGACTTGACAAAAATATTGGTCTTCAAATATTCATCTGATGTTCAGCAAAAATTTAGAACTTGTCGAGTTGTAATCACCAAAACTGCCGGGTTATGAAAGCTGATAAAATCGGGTCATGATTGTTGTTGACGCCGGGTCAATCTTATGGCGACTTGGTGCTTGCTTATGTAAATATAGCTTCCAATCGTGGAGTTGGCTCTCCAAGCCTTTCTATGAATAGCTTGGAAGAAATAAACTTTGCAAATTCCTCCAATAAGAATATGATACCTGGTTTGCTCAAAACTGAGAATTTGAAGATGTTTCTCCCTTATATGCATATCACATGTAGCCCTCAAGTCTTAAGAGGAGAATGTAGTGATAGCTTAAGACTTGCTTTGATATAAATGCTGCAACTTTGGAGAAATCCGGGTTGTTCATGTAAGTCGCCAATCGTAAACTGCACATTTTGAACTTCCCATGTGTAGATCCCAAGTGCCGGGTCATTATGCAATAATGAGCAGGATTGTAGATCTGATTTTGTGGATTTTGAGCAGCAATGTGTAGCCCCCAAGGGCTAGCTCATCACTATGTGATGGGTCGGGTCTTCAATGAGGTGAGTTAAAATGACTTTGCATTAGCCCCCAAGTGCCATGGTGCATGCTTGCAGTGACATGGGACTTGCATACTTGATATAATCTTGATTTGAATAATGTAGCCCCCAAGTGCCGGGTCATATGCCTGCAGCGACTCGGGACTAAATAAAACCATATCCATCATCCGGATGATGTTGCTGAAAGCCTCTGCATATCAATATTGAGCCATGCTCTCTGTTGTGAACCGGTACTCTTGGATGAAGAAATAATAGCCATTGCTTTGAAGCGGCTTTTGAAAACCCCAATCATTTAATACCATAATGACAATCCAGTCAGGTTTGGCCATTAAAGGTTTGAATATTATAACCCGATTGGAAAACCTCAGTCATTTAATACTGGTTATAACAACCATAATGAGAAATCCAGCCATGTTTGGCTATTAAAGATTGGAATAATATAATCTGATATGAAAACAATCACAAGATCTTGTCTATTGACAAGTAAATCCAGAGTTAAATACTCAGTGGCTCTCGACCAATGGCGACTTAATGCGCATTCATTCTAATCCGGGATTTTTGTAACCTGGAAGCTTATAGCCTTTGTAATAATCAAGAACTGATAACCCTTGTGAAACACCAATTTTAATTTCTGATGATGGGCTTGAACTTAATCATTTATGTAAGCCATAGCTCTACATCTCCTGCACAAACACTGGTAGAAAAAGGGCCTGTTGTCCCGGTTCGTAAGGGCCTTTAGTCCCGGTTCCTGAACCGGGACTAAAGTGTCGGTACTAATGCCCTGTCCCTTTAGTCTCGGTTCAATCCAGAACCGGGACTGATGGGCCTCCACGTGGCCTGTGCGCGAAGCCCAGGCAGGAGACCCTTTGGTCCCGGTTGGTGGCACCAACCGGGACCAATAGGCATCCACGTGTCAGCATTTCTGTGGCTGGGGTTTTTGTTTTTTTTGAAGGGGGAGGGGGGGTTGGGGGTTTTGGGGGGTTAATTTAGGTGTTTCATATATTGTGTTAGCTAGCTATAATTAATAGAGAGAAGTGTCCTCTCTTATGTCCGTGCTTGGTCGACGCTACGTATTATACATACGTATAGAGAGGACTAGACACGCTAGCTAGCTAGTAAGCAAACGGAGGAAACAGAAGATCGTCATGAACATATATGCATACAGAGAGAAGTGATATCGACCACCTCTCCTTCTCCGAGAGATTGGTCGAACAACAAGTTCTTGTATATCTATCCGACACTACCGGCTACATATATACAATAATTATCTCTTACAAATATAATCATACGGACTCATGGTCCACATAGTATTCTCCGTCTTTAGCGATCACGTGGTCAAGAAAGAATGCCGCCAATTCCTCTTGAATTGCTCGCATGCGAGCTGGTGCTAGGAGTTCATCCCGCTTCCGAAACATCTAATTTGAAGAAGGGGGTCAATACATATATATATATGAATGAATGAAACTCAACACAAATGATGGTAATAAAATAAAATTGTGAATGTTATTATTTACGTACTTCATATTGTTCGTCAGAGTACCCGCCCCGCTCACAGGTCGTGTGGCGGATGGACTCGCAGACGTAGTATCCACAAAAATCATTCCCTTGTTCCTGCCACAACCACTTTACAAGAAATAGAGGTCAATCAAACTGATAAGCAAGAATGCTAAATGGTATTGATGAAACTAGCGCTTGAATCACTAGGAGATGCGCGGAACATGCTACTATAGTACTTACTTTCGGGTGTCTAAATTCCAGCTCCTTCGGCAGTCCCGGAACTTTTCTGGTGAATTTTCTCCAAACCCTGCCGGACAAAGAAAACAATTACTTGATATCAGGAAATGAACAAAGTTGCTGATATGGTGGATAATGATCGATTTAACTTACTTCTTGAGGATTTCAGTCATGTCCGCATACTCCTGGGGATCTTTTCGTTTAGAGTCCAAGACGGTTACTACTCCCTGCTCAAGCCTAATCTCTAGGAGAATATAGTGGAAATTGCACACACAGGCATAACTCATCAATTACATTACTATAACCTGGACTAATATATAAGGGAAACCAAATATGCACAAGACAGTAACACTCACTTGAAGTTGTAAGGACAGAGTATTATATCTTTGTTTTCATTTTTTTTGAATGATCATAGCAAGTTGGCCTCGGTATCTCCGGGACGATGTTCAACCTCAGTTGCATCTATGAGATATGTGTTAACGAACCCAATATCACCAACTTGTCTTTTCTTCAATTCGGTGATCTTTAATCTGCATAATATAGTGAGGATAATTATAAATACATGCAATGAAAGAGATGAGCTATATAGAGAGACTTAATGACAGAAGTAGTAGTACTTACAGACAGTAGCAGGTGATCGTTGTTTTATCGAGGGCTAATTGATTGAAAAACTGATAGAACTCCTCAAATGGAATAGGCAACAGTTCAATTCCAACGAGGTCATGCTCCAGTTTAACTCTCGCATACAAAGTACTCCTCCCCCCAGACTCTCTGTAGATTTTCAAGTACCAATCATGTAATCTTTGCATCATCGTTGTTAAAGATTTTTCATCTTTGATGAGAGGCTTCCCGTACTCGTATCTGTGTATCTGCACCTCCATGGGATCATAATGTACATCACCGGGCAGGTAATCGTCAACATTGCCATAACCGGGCACCATCCTCGGATCGACGATGTCGCTAGGCACCTTGAGCGGGGGGCACGATTGCTTCGCTTGTTCGCCGAGATGGGCAATTTTTTTCCCAGCTGCTCGTCGTTCTTTCAGCCTTTAATCACTGACTGTACTTCCCGACCGCTCCGCTTCGGCCCATGTCTTTGCAATAATGCGCTCATAGTTGCCTTTCGGCGGAGACTTGGGTGGTTTTGCCAGGGCAGCCAGAGTGCGCTTCACTTTCACCGGATCTACCTTCTCCTCCGGAGGTGGATGTCTCTTTGCTTTCAACCCTTGAAACCAGTCATCCACTTCGGTTCGCGCAATCTTCGCGTTCTCCTCCGGGGTCCTCTCGTATGGTAACTTTTGTGGACTCTTCAGAGAAGGACCGAATATGTATGTCCTCCCGCCTCTGGTTGTACTGCTAGACGCCGGCCGAGCAGACGAAGTGGTTGTCTTCTTTACTTGCTTACGAGGCAGAGGAGAAGGACTACAACGCGCCAGAGCAGCTGCTGGAGCGGCGGCGGGTCTCTTCCGCCCTTGCTGACGAGGCGGAGAAGGAGGAGGCTGGCTGCTCGGGCGCGCCGGCGCAGGCGGAGTGCCGCCACGCGCTGGAGAAGGAGCCGGCCGAGGGCCCTGATCGTCACTCGCCGGAGGAGGAGGCGGTGGAGGAGGCGGAGTGCCCTAACTCGCCGAAGAAGGAGGAGGAGGCGGAGGCGTCCAGTTCGGAAGGTTGATGAGCTCCTTCCGCCATAGGCATGGAGTCTTCAGAGTAGACCCCAGCCGAGTCTCCCCTTCACTAGTAGGGTGGTCAAGCTGGAGGTCCTCAAATCCCTCCGTTATTTCATCCACCATCACCCTAGCATATCCTTCTGGAATCGGCCGGCAGTGAAAAGTTGCACCGAGTTCAGTAGGATAAACAGAGCCAACAGCCGCCTTGACCTTCAAATTCATCCATTGCGTCATAAGGTGGCAATTTTGAGACTCCGTGATAGCATCCACGGGATAGCTGGCAGGAGCCGTCAAGGCATGCTCTGGCTGAAGCAGCTCGGTGGAAGCCACGCTGCTTCTATGCTGAGATGGCGGGGTAGCTTCGGGGGAAGCTTCGGTAGTACGTTTGCTGTGATTTGCTTCTCGTTCCTCTATCGCGTCTACCCTTGCTTGCAGCGCCTGCATTTGGGTCTGCTGCACTTTTTTCCTCCTCTCATGGGATTTGTAACCGCCTGCGTCCGGAAACCCAACCTTCCACGGAATGGAGCCTGGCATGCCTCGTGTTCGTCCAGGGTGCTCAGGATTCCCGAGGGCCATTGTGAGCTCGTCGTTCTCTCTGTCTGGAAAGAACTTCCCTTGCTGCGCTGCTTCGATATACTGCTTAAGCTTCCTGACTGGTATGTCCATTTGATCGTTCATCCAAATGCACTTCCCTGTTACAGGGTCCAAGGTTCCGCCAGCCCCGAAGAACCAAGTCCGGCAATGGTCTGGCCAGCTAATTGTCTCTGGTTCGATCCCTTTATCAACCAGATCATTCTCAGTCTTGGCCCACTTAGGCCGGGCTACGAGGTAGCCACCTGACCCCGTGCGATGGTGAAGCTTCTTCTTCGCAGCATTTTGCTTGTTTGTCACCGACATCTTCTTACTCTTTTCCGATGTCTTGTGGGCCACAAATGCGGGCCAGTGATCTCTGATCTTCTCATATCTGCCCTTGAATTCTGGTGTCTCATTATTTTCGACAAACTTATTCACCTCTTTCTTCCATCTCCTGAATAGTTCTGCCATCCTCTTAACAGCAAAAGACTTGATTAATTGCTCTTTAACTGGGCTCTCTGGATTATCCTCTGGCGGTAGGGTTAAATTTGACTTCAGCTCAGTCCAAAGATCATTTTTCTGCATATCATTGACATAAGACACCTCAGGGTCTTCTGTAGCCGGCTTAAACCATTGCTGGATGCTTATCGGGATCTTGTCCCTAACCAGAACCCCGCTCTGAGCAACAAATGCGTTCTTTGTTCGGATGGGTTCAATCGGTTGGCCGTCGGGCGCGATTGCTATGATCTCAAACTTTTCATCCGAGCTCAACTTTTTCTTCGGGCCTCGTCTCTTTACCGAAGTTGTGCTCGATCCGGAGGGCTAGAAAAAAGAACAAAGACTTAATTAATATGTGTACATACCAAAACAATGAATGCATCAATCAGCTAGTCAGCACAGGCTTAACTAATATATATACCTGGCCGGACTCGGTTCGGTCACCGGGGCCGTCATCACGGTCTCCTTCTTGCACCGGCATTGGGTCACCGGAGCTGTCCTCATGTTCTTCTTCTTGCACCGGCATTAGGTCACCATAGCCAGCTTCTTCACCCTCTCCTTCCAGACCGTCGGTGTCGTTGAGAAACAATGAGACGGCATCACTTCCTTCTGCGATTGTGTCCCTCAACAACGCTTCTTTTGCTTCGTCTCGGGCGGTGTCCATAGTTTCTACAAATATTTAAAACATGGCAATTATTATTCAAACATGACAGATGGATATATTAGTGCCAAACGTAGAACTAGCTACCTAATCATAGTAAGGAATCATATATATTAATTAGTGGCCTCGACCCCCCCACGTGTTGAAGCTATCGGGAGGGGGTATATATCGACAACGACGACACTACATCTATATGTCCCTCGACGACCCTCGTTCCTGATAAAAAAGAGGAAGAAGAAAAAGAGGAGAAAAAAAGAGGAGAAGAACTCCTCTATTCTTTCTTCTCCTCTTTTTTTTCTTCTTCCTCTTCTTTTTTATCCTCTTCTTCCTCTCATGTTCGAGAGGATCGCCGAGGGGTCGGGAGGTTGCCTAGTGTCAAAGGATTCAACAAAACCATGTCTTCATCATTAGGCGAAAGTAACAGGTGCATGATGGTACGAAGCTCTCCAAAGTTATTTTGGAACGGAGTCCTAGATAGGTTAATTCGCTTTTTGGTACAAAGTTCAGCAAGAACCTTCCAAATATCGTTATTTGGAAGGCCTTTGCTGAAATTCATACAAAAAGGCAAATTATCCTATCCGGGACACCATTCCAAAATAACTTTGGAGGACTTCGTCATGCCCTGGTTACTTCCGGCTAATGATGAAGCCATGGATTAGTTCAATACTTTGAGACTAGGAAATCTCTCTCTCGACCCCTCGGTGATCCTCGACCCCTCGAACCCTCGACGACCCTGGAACCCTCGACCCCTCGGCGATCCTCTTCTTCCTCTCATGTTCGAGAGGATCGCCGAGGGGTCGGGAGGTTGCCTAGTGTCAAAGGATTCAACAAAACCATGTCTTCATCATTAGGCGAAAGTAACAGGTGCATGATGGTACGAAGCTCTCCAAAGTTATTTTGGAACGGAGTCCTAGATAGGATAATTGCTTTTTGGTACAAAGTTCAGCAAGAACCTTCCAAATATCGTTTGGAGGCCTTTGCTGAAATTCATACAAAAAGGCAAATTATCCTATCCGGGACACCATTCCAAAATAACTTTGGAGGACTTCGTCATGCCCTGGTTACTTCCGGCTAATGATGAAGCCATGGATTTCTTCAATACTTTGACACTAGGAAACCTCTCTCGACCCCTCGGCGATCCTCGACCCCTCGAACCCTCGACGACCCTGGAACCCTCGACCCCTAGACGACCTTGGAACCCGCCTCGATCCCTTGACCCTATAGAACCCTCGAAGAAAGGAATAGCTAGAGGAGAAGATCAAAGAAAAAAAGAAGAAAAAAGAGAGGAGAAGAATAAAGGAATAGTGGAGAAGAAGAGAAAATGGAATATTCTATTTTCTCTTCTTCTCCACTATTCCTTTCTTCTTCTCCTCTTCTTTTTCTTCTTTTTTCTTCTTCTTATTTATTTCTCCTTTTCTTCCTCTCCTCTTGTTCTTTCTTTACTCTTCTTATTTTCTTCTTTCCTATCCTTCTTTTCCTTCCTTTCTTAATATCACTTAGCAAATGCACTAATCTAAAATGCAACAAACATAAAATGCAACAAACATAAAATGCACTAAATCGATCAACTAACCTAAAATCAGTGATAAAATGCACTAACCTAAAATCGATATCTACTAACAACTTAAAAAAAATTAATACATATATGAAAAAAACATCATCGTATCATCAACAGAAAAAATAGTATTTTTTCTAAAAATCTATCTTTTTAGCACATACATATACTCATACATCATCATATACTCATACATATACATATAATCTGTAGGAAAAAAACATATATGTGTTTGCAAAAAAAGGGGGAAGAGGGGGGCGGTGCCGGCCCAGACCACAGCGAGGCAGAGGCGACGGCGGCGCGGGGCAGCTGGGGCGCGGCGATGCAGAGGCGACGGCGAGGCAGAGGCGGGGCGGGGACGGCGTCGGGGCGCGACGGCATCGGGGTGGCGCGCGGCGACGGCGTCGGGGCGGCGCGGGACGGCATCAGAGGCAGGGCGACGACGGCGACGGCGAGGCGCAGAGGGGCAGCCTGACAGCGTCGTCGGGGCGCGATGGAAGAACTGAACAATTTTTTTTCACAAGTCTTGCTTATATAGACGGCGCATTGGTCACGGTTCGTGGCACCAACCGTGACCAATGCCCCCCTTTAGTCCCGGTTGGTGCCACCAACCGGGACCAAATGCCAATTTTCAGCAGCCCAAAGGGCGGGAAGCGGCAGCCTTTGGTCCCGGTTGGTGGCACCAACCGGGACTAAAGGGGGGCAACCGGGACTAAAGGGGGGCATTGGTCACGGTTCGTGGCACCAACCGTGACCAATGCCCCCTTTAGTCCCGGTTGGTGCCACCAACCGGGACCAATGGCCTTGTGCTGCCCCGCGCCCAAAAGTTTAGTCCCACCTCGCTAGTTGAGAGGGCTCGGGAGTGGTTTATAAGCGCTGCTGCGCCCACCCTCCCGAGCTCCTCTCAACTGCAGGCTTTCGGGCCTAATCTGTCACTGCAATGCCTGTGGGCCTATTGGGCCTGCTGCGGGCCTGAATCCTGGCCCATGGTAGGGTTTCTAGTCGTATTCAGACCGTGGTGGCCCAGTAGGTGGCATTTTTTGTTTTTTTGTTGCTTTATTTATTTTGTTTTGTTTTTTGCTTTATTTTTTAATTCTTTATGCTTTTAGTTTTAGAAAAATTATAAACTTTTTGTTAATGCCATTAGTTTTCAAATTTGAAAATAATTTTTTAGTTTTTTTATTTTCTTTGTTGCTTTATTTATTTTATTTTGTGATTAACTTTACTATAAAAATAGTTTTTTTCCTGTTTTTTTGATTTGTTTTTTGCATTATTTATTTTCTTTTGTTTTTTGCTTATTTTTAATTCTGTTTGCTTTTAGGTTAGCAAAATTATAAACTTTCTGTTAGTGCCATTAGTTTTAGAAAAATTATAAACTTTCTGTTAGTGCCATTAGTTTTCAAATTTGAAAACACTTTTTTAGTTTTTTTGTTTTCTTTGTTGCTTTATTTATTTTATTTTGTGATTAACTTTACTATAAAAATAGTTTTTCCTGTGTTTCTGATTTGTTTTTTGCATTATTTATTTTCTTTTGTTTTTTGCTTTAATTTTTAATTCTGTTTGCTTTTAGGTTAGCAAAATTATAAACTTTCTGTTGGTGCCATTAGTTTTAGAAAAATTATAAACTTTCTGTTAGTGCCATTAGTTTTCAAATTTGAAAACACTTTTTTTTAGTTTTTTTAGTTTTCTTTGTTGCTTTATTTATTTTATTTTGTGATTAACTTTACTATAAAAATAGTTTTTTCCTGTTTTTTTGATTTGTTTTTTGCATTATTTATTTTCTTTTGTTTTTTGATTTAATTTTTAATTCTGTTTGCTTTTAGGTTAGCAAAATTATAAACTTTCTGTTAGTGCCATTAGTTTTAGAAAAATTATAAACTTTCTGTAGTGCCATTAGTTTTCAAATTTGAATAGTTAAAATCTAAATTCTTTGAAAATTGTTTGAATCACAAGTTTGTGATTAACTTACTAAAAAATGAGAATAGATGCGCTTATAGAGAAAATTCAACCTAAATTCCTAGTAAATTTCTATGAATTTCAGAGAAATTCACTATGAATTTAGGTTAAACTTTTCTCTATTAGGGCATCTATTTTCACTTTGAGAGGAGCTCAACAAGGCAGAGAGGGAAGGGCTTATAAACCGGTGTGAGCCCCCTTCGGTTGGCGAGGTGGGACTAAACTCGGCCCGTAACGAGGACCAACCCTTTAGTCCCGGTTTGTGGCACAAACCGGGACTAATGGTCATGGGCCAGGGGCGAGGAGCAAAATTATAAACTTTCTGTTAGTGCCATTAGTTTTAGAAAGTTGAAAGTTGAAAGTTGGCATGGGCCAGGGACTAATGGTCATGGTATTACGAGGGCCGAACCATAAGACATGAAAGCATTTCAAATGAACTCTGAAAAAGTTGAAAGTTGGGATGGTATCATAATTTCACCCACATAGCATGTGCATGTACAAAACAGACAATGGTAGCATGTTCGTGTGTTACAAAGTTGCGGGAGAAAGTCTTCACTTTTTCTTCGCTTGTGTCATTTGCTTATTGCGCCGTAACCATGGATAATCTTCATTGTTTATCAGGATGCTTGGGTCAGCCTTGACATTGAAGGGAGGAATTTCATGAAACTTTTCATAATCTTCAGACATGTATGTCTTGCCGTCCACTCCCAGGATGTCCCTTTTTCCTGAAAGAACTATGTGGCACTTTGGCTCATCGTATGATGTATTCGCTTCCTTATCTTTTATTTTTCTCGGTTTGGTAGACATGTCCTTCACATAGATAACCTGTGCCACATCATTGGCTAGGACGAACGGTTCGTCAGTGTACCCAAGATTTTTCAGATCCACTGTTGTCATTCCGTACTGTGGGTCTACTGTACCCCGCCGCCTAACAGATTGACCCATTTGCACTTAAACAAAGGGACCTTAAAATCTGGTCCGTAGTCAAATTCCCATATGTCCACTATGTAACCATAATATGTATCCTTTCCGCTCTCGGTTGCTGCATCAAAGCGGACACCGCTGTTTTGGTTGGTGCTCTTTTGATCTTGGGCGATCATGTAAAATGTATTCCCATTTCTCTCGTATCCTTTGTAAGTCAATACAGTCAAAGATGGTCCCCTAGACAACAAGTACAACTCATTACAAACAGTGTTGTCACCTCTGAGACGTGTTTCCAACCAACTGCTGAAAGTCCTGATGTGTTCACATGTAATCCAGTCGTCGCACTGCTCCGGGTGTTTGGAGCATAGACTATTCTTGTGTTCATCGACATACGGGGTCACCAAGGTAGAGTTCTGTAGAACTGTGTAGTGTGCTTGAGACCAAGAATATCCATCCCTGCATATTATTGAGTCTCTTCTAAGAGTGCCTTTTCCAGTCAGTCTCCCCTCATACCGCGATTTAGGGAGACCTATCTTGTTAAGGCCAGGAATGAAGTCAACACAAAACCCGATAACATCCTCTGTTTGATGGCCCATGGAGATGCTTCCTTCTGGCCTAGCGCGATTACGGACATATTTCTTTAGGACTCCCATGAACCTCTCAAAGGGGAACATATTGTGTAGAAATATGGGCCCCAGGATGACCATCTCGTCGACTAGATGAACTAGGACGTGCGTCATGATATTGAAGAAGGATGGTGGGAACAGCAGCTCGAAACTGACAAGACATTGCGCCACATCACTCCTTAGCCTTGGTACGATTTCTGGATCGATCACCTTCTGAGAGATTGCATTGAGGAATGCACATAGCTTCACAATGGCTAATAGGACGTTTTCCGGTAGAAGCCCCCTCAATGCAACCGGAAGCAGTTGCGTCATAATCACGTGGCAGTCATGAGACTTTAGGTTCTGAAACTTTTTCTCTGGCATATTTATTATTCCCTTTATATTCGACGAGAAGCCAGTCGTGACCTTCATACTGAGCAGGCATTCAAAGAAGATTTCTTTCTCTTCTTTCATAAGAGCGTAGCTGGCAGGACCTTTATACTGCTTCGGAGGCATGCCGTCTTTTTCGTGCAAACGTTGCAGGTCCTCCCGTGCGTCAGGTGTATCTTTTGTCTTCCCATACACGCCCAAGAAGCCTAGCAGGTTCACGCAAAGGTTCTTCGTCACGTGCATCACGTCGATTGAGGAGCGGACCTCTAGGTCTTTCCAGTAGGGTAGGTCCCAAAATATAGATTTCTTCTTCCACATGGGTGCGTGTCCCTCAACGTCATTCGGAATAGCTAGTCCACCGGGACCCTTTCCAAAGATTACGTAGTGTAAATCATTGACCATAGCAAGCATGTGATCACCGGTGCGCATGGCGGGCTTCTTCCGGTGATCTGCCTTGCCTTTGAAATGCTTGCCTTTCTTTCGACATTGATGGTTGGTCGGAAGAAATCGACGATGGCCTAGGTACACATTCTTCCTGCATTTGTCCAGGTATATACTTTCAGTGTCATCTAAACAGTGCGTGCATGCGTGGTATCCTTTGTTTGTCTGTCTTGAAAGGTTAATGAGAGCGGGCCAATCGTTGATGGTCATGAACAGCAACGCCTTAAGGTTAAATTCCTCCTGTTTGTGCTCATCCCACGTACGTACACCGTTTTCATTCCACAGCTGTAAAAGTTCTTCAACTAATGGCCTTAGGTACACATCAATTTTGTTGCCGGGTTGCTTAGGGCCTTGGATGAGAACTGGCATCATAATGAACTTCCGCTTCATGCACATCCAAGGAGGAAGGTTATACATACATAGAGTCACGGGCCAGGTGCTGTGATTGCTGCTCTGCTCCCCAAAAGGATTAATGCCATCTGCGCTTAAAGCAAACCATACATTCCTTGGGTCCTTTGCAAACTCATCCCAGTACTTTCTCTCGATTTTTCTCCACTGTGACCCGTCAGCGGGTGCTCTCAACTTCCCATCTTTCTTTCGGTTCTCACTGTGCCATCGCATCAACTTGGCATGCTCTTCGTTTTTGAACAGACGTTTCAACCGTGGTATTATAGGAGCATACCACATCACCTTCGCAGGAACCCTCTTCCCGGGGGGCTCGCCATCAACATCACCAGGGTCATCTCGTCTGATCTTATACCGCAATGCACTGCATACCGGGCATGCGTTCAGATCCTTGTATGCACCGCGGTAGAGGATGCAGTCATTAGGGCATGCATGTATCTTCTCCATCTCCAATCCTAGAGGGCATACGACCTTCTTTGCTACGTATGTACTGTCGGGCAATTCGTTATCCTTTGGAAGCTTCTTCTTCAATATTTTTAGTAGCTTCTCAAATCCTTTGTCAGCCACAACATTCTCTGCCTTCCACTACAGCAATTCCAGTAAGGTACCGAGCTTTGTGTTGCCATCTTCGCAATTGGGGTATAACCCTTTTTTGTGATCCTCTAACATGCGATCAAACTTCAGCTTCTCCTTTTGACTTTCGCATTGCGTCCTTGCATCGACAATGACCCGGCGGAGATCATCATCATCGGGCACATCGTATGGTTCCTCTTGATCTTCAGCAGCTTTACCCGTTGCAACATCATTGGGTACATCGTCTGGTTCCTCTTGATCTTCACCACCTCCCCCCGTTGCAGCATCACCGTATTCAGGGGGCACATAGTTGTCATTGTAGTCTTCTTCTTCGCCGTCTTCCATCATAACCCCTATTTCTCTGTGCCTCGTCCAAACATTATAGTGTGGCATGAAACCCTTGTAAAGCAGGTGGGAGTGAAGGATTTTCAGGTTAGAGTAAGACCTCGTATTCCCACATTCAGTGCATGGACAACACATAAAACCATTCTGCTTGTTTGCCTCAGCCGCATCTGCACGCCCTTAATGTACTCGCGGGTGTGTCTGTCACCGTACATCCATTGCCGGTTCATCTGCGTGCATTATATATAATTACGTGTCCAAATTAATAGAAGTTCATCATCACATTAAAACCAAAGTGCATCTAATTAATTAAACCATACATTGAAACTATGTAAAACATTTCAATGCGAAAACAAATGCGATCATAATCGCAACCAAGGTAACAATTGATCCAATGGCATAATGATACCAAGCCTCGGTATGAATGGCATATTTTCTCTTTCTAATCTTCAAGTGCATTGCATCCATCTTGATCTTGTGATCATCGACGACATCCGCAACATGCAACTCCAATATCATCTTCTCCTCCTCAATTTTTTTATTTTTTCCTTCAAAAAATTGTTTTCTTCTTCAACTAAATTTAACCTCTCGATAATAGGGTCGGTTGGCATTTCCAATTCACATACATCCTAGATAAATAAAATCTATGTCACGTTGGTCGGCATAATTTTCATAAACAATAAATGAACCAATAGTTATAAAGGTAATATACATACCACATCCGAATCATAGACAGGACGAGGGCCGACGGGGGCGGATACCAAAACCATCGCACTATATAAGATGCAATAATAAATGTAAGAAAATGATACAAGTATCTATCTAAACATACAAGTAAGAATATTTTTCCTTTCAGAAAGAAGATAAGAACAAGAGGCTCACCACGGTGGTGTCGGTGATGAGATCGGCGCAGGTGATCGACGGCGGTGAAGACGGGGACGGGGCGTGACAGACCGCTAAATTAGACAAATCTCGAGGAAAATGGAGCTTGGAGGTCGAGCTTCGAGAGGAGAAAGCTTAAGTAGTGTGGCTCGGGCATTCCATCGAACACCTCATGTGCATAGGAGGTGAGCTAGAGCACCACAAAGCCCTCTCCCCCTCGGCCAGAGAAAAACAGAGCACTGGGGTGCTCTGCTCGCGAGCGAGGGGTATATATAGGCACCTCATTGGTCCCGGTTGGTGACATGAGCCGGGACTAAAGGGGAGCCTTTGGTCCCGGTTCAAGCCACCAACCGGGACCAATGGTGGTGGGCCAGGAGCGAGGCCCATTGGTCCCGGTTCATCCCACCAACCGGGACCAAAAGGTCCAGATGAACCGGGACCAATGGTCCACGTGGCCCGGCCGCCCCCCTGGGCTCATGAACCGGGACCAATGCCCACATTGGTCCCGGTTTTGGACTGAACCGAGACTAATGGGCTAACCCGGCCTGGACCAAAGCCCTGTTTTCTACTAGTGAAAGTTTAAACAACATATGCCCAGGCGACTTAACATCAAAAGCCAGAGCGGGTAACAACCCAAACATAATATAGTCTTATGAAATTATGGAAAAGACTAGAAATAAGGCCATCAAAGCCAAAATATACTGGCGATTTAAAGTCAAGAACCAGGACGGGTTATCAAATCTCGCATATTTGTATAACAATTAAAAACATACCTGTAAAATTGGCTCATACTACCGGCTTACATCACCATATGCAGTGAGGGTGACAACCCAAAGATTTATAAGCGCATGATTCCAATTGCGACATCCAAAGTATACTGGCGACTTAACCTCAAAAGCCAGGGCAGGTTATCAAACCCCAAATATTCATACAATTATTGGAAGACATACTTGTAGATTGATACCATGGCGATACCTTGATAATTATAATCCGGAGTGGGTATTTACCCGTAGGCATGAAATATCATGATTTTGATTGCTCAAGGCAAAATATCCTGGTGACTTATAGTCCGCTATCAGGGCGGGTTACCAACCCAATATGCTCAATTATGAGTCATATAATCAAGGCTACATGGCCTGAATTGTACCAACCACACTTGAGCAGAAAAATTCTTCAATGGATGCAAATCCAAAATATCCAGAAGAAAAGAAATTCAGAAAAAATTCAAGTGCTTTCATAGGCCGCACAACCTTAAAATTCAAGTGCTTTCATGGGCTGCACAGCCACTAAGATTCAAGTGATTTCATAGGTCGCACACCCTTAGAGTTGTCCTCGCTCACTGTAAGCCCGCCCTCACATGACAAACCGCTGTTTTAACCTTAACAAGTTCAGGGTCTTAGTTAAAAGATTGATTGTTAAGAGTATGGCGGGTCATTCAGGATTACCTGGTGGAGTAGCATCATGTAGACATGCAGGTCAAAACTCAGTTATGGCATGTAAGCCGGTCAAGTGGGTATGAAAGCTATGCTCATTGAGTAGGAAGCCCCCAAGCGACCTCTAGCATGGAAGCCGATCAATAGGGTAAGGATAGCTATGCTCATTGAGCAGGAAGCCCCCAAGTGACCTATAATATGGCATGGAAGCCGATCAAGAGGGTAAGAATAGCTATGCTCATTGAGTAGGAAGCCCCCAAGTGACCTATAATATGACATGGAAGCCGATCAAGAGGGTAAGAATAGTTATGCTCATTGAGTAGGAAGCCCCCAAGTGACCCATAATATGATAAGCCAATAAGGCAGGATACCCATGTTTGAACCACACATCATGGCAGCAGGTTCTCTTTGGCAACCTTTAATTTTTTCTGAGAACTCGAACTTGCGAGATATGGATTCTTCTTGAACCGGATGTTAAGCCAGATATTGTGAGCTCAAGACTTTGTGAGAGACAGATTTCCCTTGAGCCGGATATTGAACCGGAATCTCTTCTGATAACCCGGAAACTTTCTTTTGAGCCAGAACTTTCTAATTGCTCGGCATTTTTTAAGCCGGAAATTTTCTGATGGTCTTTAAATTTGCACCAATGTGGCAGTAGCCCCCGAGACCGGGTTATTTTCCCTCCAATGACCCGGGGTTCTTGAATCTAGAATAATTTGCTAAGTCATGTCATCGTAGCCCCCAAGTCTTAAGATGACTCAAGGAATTGGCTTGAGATTTTCCATACTTGACCGTGATATAACCGACATATAGTTAAACAGCAAAATGCTATAATATGTTGAAGATGGAGGCAAAGGTGGCGAATTGATAATCTTCGCAACACTCATTGTATATCCTTGACGTTGATAACACGATGTGAATATACCGAAAGTTGAGGTTGACCTTGGCGGGTTATAAATGACCCCGTATGAGTTGAGTCAGTAATCCAGCCAGCGGTTCATCCCAACTGGTTATTGAAGTTAACCAAAACGCAGTGGTGGCGACTTGTACGCCTATCCATTGAGCTATCCGGTGAAGACAGAGGCTTGATACCATAATGTGACTTTGTTTTGAGTTGCTGGAATAGACCGGGCAACAGCAGCGGTGACTTGCGTATACATTCGTCGAGCATTACGGTACGGTCAGATGCTTAACACATGATAATTATGGCGCGAGCTATATATCCATAACACGACCATCGCTCTTGCAGTGAAGAATTGTCCTGCATAAACAATATCGCAAGCCAGAGTAATTGTTCTTGAAAGAATAAAAAATGTATCAATAAGAATAGATTGGATGGATTTCACCTGATTTGATCGGAAGTCAGATATGGTCCGTATGTAACTCCCATACATAATCTGGCATGGTACGACCATCCAATGTAAGCATCTTTAGTATCAAGTGTCATGTCACACCAGAATTTGAGGTTGTTCGAGACGCAACATGACCCAACAATCAGAAATCTTCCCAGGCGGCAGGCCAGAAACACCATGATCCATATGAGGCCACAACAGATCAAAAAACTTGTCTCGCTCATGATGAGTGAACATAATGGAGTTGCTTAGGAATCTTGGGGCTCCTGTCAGGTTGCAGATAGAGGTGAGGGCGAGGTTACGCCGCAGTGGCTCGGAGGTGGCTTATAGAAAGCCAGAGCGGGCGGCGCAAAACCGGTGTGGGGTGGATGCAGTGGCTCGAGGCAGGCGACGGCTCAACCGAGCCGCATCAGAGAAGGCGAGGCTGGTCATTGGCTCCCAGGTGATACTTGACGGCGTCTTGCTATAGCTGCGGATGCGGTCGATGGCTGTTGGCGATTTGGTTTGGCCACAACAGCGACTTTTACGAGGCGGCGGTTGGCTTGAAGTCAGAGATGGGTGAACTATGGTGGCGACTTGGCCGATACAGTAGGGTCGCGGCAGGCTACAGCGAGAGCGACTCAGAGGCACGGGAGCTCGAACTGGATGTGACCCGGAGGCAGGGTCACGCTGTCGGCGTTCTAGGAACGGGGGTCTTCAGACATGCCTGCCCGCGGCCCATGGCGTGGCTCCACCAGCGACCCTGTACGACCCATATTCACCAGCAAACACTCAAGACCCTCGCGAGGGGCCAAGCCTCGCGAGGCGGACGACACAAGACCTCCTCAGGGGCGGCCTCACCAGGCTGGCTCGCGAGGAGCGGAGAGATCAAGGCAAGGGGCACCTCGCGAGGTCCCTGTGACGCAAGCCATGACGACCATGGCCAGGCAAGCGCCACGCGCGTAGTGTCCTCGTTTCCTCTTTGGTGCTAAAGAGGCAAGCGCAGGTGAGGAGTCCCGAGGCATCAGGCAACGATTTCCGTATCAGTGCAACAAGACCAAGACCAGCAGGACAGCAGGATGGAGGTCATAGTGGAGCCCAAGATGGCGTCACCACCAGAGCCTTTGGCAGGCGAAGACCACCTTTAGTCAGGATACTTGTACTAGCTGTCCCCTTAAAACTTGGCCGTTGTGGGATCCCTTCCCGCTCAATATTTGGGAAGAGGACCGGGGCCTCTATAAATAGGACTAGCCACCAGCATATCGGGGGACGGATCACTCGGACCACCCCTGCACTCACCAGCTCACCGAACACAAGAATACCTCTCCTCAGGAGGCTGTTCTTCCCCTGTAACTGTTCATCCTCAGCCCAAGAGGCAATCCACCACACCACACTGGATTAGGGTATTACACCACAATGGTGGCCCGAACCAGTATAAATCTTGTGTCCCTTTGTTCTTTGGGTTCATCGAGCTAGGCCGCGAGATCGTGGAGCGTGTCAGCTAGGGGGAGGAGAGATCTTTGTGCGCACCCCAGTGTTCGAACCTTAAGGGTTTTGCCAGAACCCGAGATCTGACATTTGGCGCGCCAAGTAGGGGTGCGCCAGAACCTCTCTTCTGTCAGTTGTTCCGCCGACACTCTGTGGTTCTGATGTCTGGCAACCCGAGGACCAACGCTGACCACTGGGCAGCTTGGCCAGCCTGGGCGGCATCGTCCACCCAAGAAGACCTCAACCCCACACTCCAGGTGGCACGCGCACCGCCAAACGCTGCGGGGTGCGGGCGGCATGGTCAGACGCCATCCACCCTTACTCCACGGCAAGCGCGGGCCGCCGCAAGAGCCTCAAGCTACGCTGCGACAACGGTGCCGCACACCCAACGGGAACAAGCGAACATGAGGGCCGCGCTCACGGTGGCGCGGGAGCTACTGCGGTGCCGACTGATGGAGAGCAGCCGAGATGCGTCACTGGAGCGCGTCGCCGAGCTGTTAGACGCCGCAGCCAGGGAGCGCCGCCTTTCTGCTCCGTGCTTACGCCTCAGGCTACGGCCAGATCACACGGCGGGCCTTGCCGCACTCGCGCGCCCCCAGGCGCACCAGGAGGCTTCGTCGACATCGGTGCGACCAGCAACGCCGGACGCCCAACCGCACCTGGGTCATCCTCGATAGATGCGGGCACGAGCATTGCCACAGACGACCCTGGCAGGATGCCACCCTACCACCCTCAGGGCGGCGCGTCGGGTCGGGCGGTGTGGGGCACGGGGCACTTCGGCGAGGTTTTCAGGGCGACGGCTTCGGAGGCCTACGTGCCCCGCATGATGGACCAGGAGTACACACTAGAAGATGACCCCGGCTCGTTCCTCGATCCAGGCTGGGAAGAGGAGGCGCTAGTTGAGGCCTTCTAGGAGCCGCCTAGGAGCCCCTCCAACCATGCCGGCGACAACAGCTATAGGGTACCACTAATTTCTCAGGAGCAGGCTTACGCTAACCATGGGTCACAAGTGAATCAGGTCACAGCGCCGAATGACGGCCCCAGCACGGCAGCCCCCTTCCACGAGGGGAGGCGCACTGGGGCTGCGTGGGAGGAGTGAGGAGCAAGGCCCCTCCCCATGTCGCACGGAGCAAGGCGTCTCCCAGAGGTAGGCCCTCTGCCGGGGAGGCGCTAGTGAGGCTTCCCCCCGGCAAAGGACCCGTGGTTGCCGAGGGTGCCGCTAGCGTCCCCTTTGCCCCTTGGCATCGTCCTGGTTATCATACGCCCCAAAGGTGGTCGAGGGCGGCGCAAGGCGGTGCCCTCGCCTGGTGATATGAAGTAAGGCTCACGCCTGTGAAGGTCTCCGCTCATGACACTCTCACATAATAATGAGGGGGGTGTACACGCCCTAGAGTCTTCGGAGTGCCACCTTCGGGCCTCGGGGGCTCCCGCCCACATCCTAGTGGAAGCGCTACGCTCCGCGCCGGTGAGAAGACCCGAAGACAAGAAGACTAGACTAGGCACCGGACGCGGCCATTTGCTTTTTACCTCTTTTCTGTAGCCCCGTTTCCTGGCTTTGGATTTAAGTTGAAGTTGAATTTTCATTGGTATGTGCGGGGGTGTCTTTTCTGTTTGTGCTATTTCTTGTGATTTGGTTTCTTGCCTTAATTCGAAGTTCGCCCCTGCTGCCTCCCCCTCACGAGCCCCTCGTGAGCGGGGGCTGGGCGCGGCGCACGCGCGCTGCGCGCACGTCCTGCCATGGCTGGCGCTTGCTTCTCGCGAGGCCCTCTCGGACGGATCGGCAGGCCCCTGAGAAGCTCACGACCTCACGAGTTGGTTTGGGACTTGTTCTGGCTAAGGTAAATCATGGCAGCAAGCCTGCGGCAGGACTCGCGGGCTCGTAAAAACGCATTTCCACCTTGGCTTAATGTCAGGACCCCGATCCTAAGTCACACCGATCTAGCATGTAACACATCATATCACTTTGCGGCCTCACGCACGGTATTCCCACGGGTGCCACCTTACCTGTCCCGGGACCATTTGCGCCTTTTGGCTCACGTATATGATAGTGTCGCTAGCATCCATATGACAAAGAACCCGGGCTGACATGACTAGTCGTGAATCCAAAGTGGCACTAACTTACAGGGATAGGCATACATGACCCAGCAACGAACGTGTCGGTCATCAACGTATGAACCCAAGTTGTAGCAAGCTACAAGGACTTAAAGGAACAACGCGTGACATTTCCCCGAAGGGACAGACACATGAACAAAGAATGACACATGCCGGCCAGCCTAAGTGTTCCGGAGCAGTAGCAATCTACCATGACTCAGTGGAAGCACTAGGAGACATTTCCTGGTAAGAGAGGCTACCAAGAATAAACAACTAGGTTGTCGGATCCCACACATACCAAGCATTTCAAATCATACACACAATATGCTCGATATGTGCAAATACAACATGGCATCACAACAAAACTCTACAACTCAAGTATTTATTCATTAGGCTCCGAGGAGCCAGATATTACAAACATGGGTCTCATGACCCAGTATGCAGAGCATACAAGTCAAAGCACATGCGGAAGCTTAACATGTCTGAGTACAGACATCTACAAATGAAAAGGGCTAAGAAGACTAACTATCTACAAGATCCTGCCGAGGGCACAAGATCGTAACTGAGGTAACAAGCTAAACATCGAAGTCCACACGGAACTCCTAGCGAGACTGAAGTCTCTCTGCAAAAACATAAATTAAGCAAACGTGAGTACAAATGTACCCAGCAACACTTACATCAGAACTAACTACATATGCATCATTGTCAACAAAGGGATGGTGGGGTTTAACTGCAGCAAGCGAGCTTTGACTCGGTGGCTATCCTGAACTACGACTGCAAGCAACTCTTTTGAGGTGGCGCACACGAGTCCACATATTCACCATTTCAATACACCACAATGGATCCGCTACCGTCTCCCTACGAGAACGCGATCCATAGCACTCATGCTTATCTTGCGCATTTTAGAGTATCCGCTTTCACTTGTCTATGAACTGTATAGGCAACCCAGAGGTCCTTTACCGCGGACGCGGCTATTCGAATAGATGATGTTAACCCTGCAGGGGTGTACTTCTTCACACACGCTCTCGCCACTTACCTCCATGTACACGTCATGTATCTTGACAACCTTCAAGCGGAAGCCTGGCGAGGGTGTCGGCCACGACCTGACTAACCACACAAGTCCCTAGTCCAGGTTTATTGCCTATTCAGGTTCCATCCGAAGGGAGTCCGGCCGAGGTTTCCACTTACGGCCCCGAACGATGTGTGCAGGGTTCCCAAGACACCAAACGGGCACCCGGTACACCATGCCACGTGCCTACCGCATTACAGCCCACCCCTCGGGTCAGCGCTGCGCATGGCCTCTAGCATACTACAAACACCATAAACTACTTGCAACTCCCGGACAGAGGACATGGGCGGTTAATAAGTCAAGAGTGTCAATTAAGGATCCCAATGAGTGGTAGTAGCTGTTCATGGATCACAAACACAGAACTCAGTTCGTGAGGACGGCTTCAATGAGACAACCCACCATGTACTCCTACATGGCCTCTCACCGCTACCTTTACCAAATCGTGTTCACACGCTTAGCTCACACACAGTAGGACATGTTCACAACTTTCCAATTCATCCCTGATGAATCAGACCTGACTCAACTCTAAGCAGTAGCATGCATGACAAACAAGCATGAATGAGTAGGCAGATCAGGGCTCAAACAACTCCTACTCATACTAGTGGGTTTCATCTATTTACTGTGACAATGACATGTCATGCAGAGGAAAAGGGGTTCAACTACCACAACATGTAGCAGATGAATCGTTGTTGTCCTAATGCAATAAAAGAGAGTAGGAGCGAGAGAGTGGGATTGTATCAAAATGAACAAGGGGGTTTTGCTTGCCTGGCACTTCTGAAGATAGCATTGGGTCTTCATCAGTGTCAATGATCTCATCATCAGAAACCACGTCTATCGAGAGGGGACAAATACCAACAACAAAGAAGGAAACACAATCAAGGCAATGCACAAGATGATGCATGATCATGACATGGCAATATGAGTGTGTTGGGCTAATGCAACTACAACCAGATGGGTTTGAGCCATTTTGAACCAAAGGTTCAACCCCAAACTCATCTTATGCGTTTAAATAGTGCTTTATCATGTTTTGATATAAACAGCAGGGTTAAGTTGCTTTAACATGCATGAAACCAGTACATATGGATATATTGGATTTTTTTTCATCATTTTTCATATATAATTTATTTCATTCTGAGTTATAGATTATTTTCTATGATTTTTAGAAGTTTAGGACTTTTTTCTGGATTTGATGAATCATTTCTGATTTATTTTAAAATCACAGAAAAGCTTTACTACGTGAGCAGTATGTAAGGCTGAGGTCAGCAGGTCAACTGGGTTGGCCAGGTCAAACCTAACCAGTGGGCCCACTAGTGAGTGACTGAGTTAATTAGCGCTAAGCTAATACTAACTAAAATGTCAGCAGGGCTGGGCCCACATGGCAGCGAGTCAGTGGGTTAACTAAGTTAAATTGAAAACTTAACCAAAATTAGCAAGGGCCAGGGCCCACTTGTCAGGAACCCAGGGGAGGTCAAACCCCTGGTCAGCGGGTCAAACCCACCAGCGAGGCCAGACGCGGCGGAGCAGCGCGGGTTTCGCGCTTCGGCGACCAAATCAACGGCGGAGCCCAACTACGAGTAGCTGGAGATCGTGCGTGTCAAGTGGTGGTACTGGGAGGTGCTGGGGTGGCCGGAAACGACGGCGGCGAGCAAGTCCGCAGCGGCCAGAGTTCGGACATGGACAGGGTCGATGCTACAGGGCACTAGGGGATAAACTGGCAGGTGCTACGCGCTCCTGGGGGTTTACTAAGCACGTTGACGCGCTCAGGCACGGCCTGCGGTGGCCTTGGCCATGATGGAAAGGAACCACGTCGGCGGTGAGCTCTCGGCTCCGGTGGGCATCGGCGTTAGAGGAAGCAAACGAGCCAGGGAAGGGGGGATCGATGCAGAAGCTCACATGGATCGAATGGAGGGGTTGGCGAGCTCGGGGGCGTCCTCGTTGCTACGAGTCGAGCAGCGGCGATCTTCGGTGGCCGAGGAAGAAGAAGGCGGCGGGGACGACGCTTCGGGGCATCCGGCGTTGCGTGAGTCATCGAGGAGGCGTAGACGACGGAGACGGGGCTCATGGGCAAGTGAGAGGGGCGAGGGGATGGCTCAGGGCGCGACAACGGCGAGCGGCGGCGACGGTGGCTCTCGAGTGCGTGCGAGAGGAGAGCCAGAGGAGGGAGAGAAGCTCGGGGAGAGAGTGAGGGAGGTCCAGGGGGTGTGTGGCGTCGCGAGGGAGGTCCACGGCGATGAGGGGCAGCCAGGCAGGGTGGAGGTGGACGCACAGTGGTGCACGTGCGTCGGGCACGAGCCCATCCTCCTGGCAAGGAGGAAGACGATACGAGGAGGCCAGTGGGCTGGGCCGGCTACTTGGGCCGCCAGGTGGGCTGCACAATTAATTCCACACACTCTCTCTCTTTACTTATTTGTTTCTGTTTTCTTTTATTCTGTAACTTCAAGGCTTTATTAAAAATACCTAGACATTCTCAAAAATTATGAAACTTGCTCAAGCCCACTGTTTGGAATATATCCAACAGTAAACATTTAAGTTTATGATTATTTGGACATTTAAAATATTTAATAGCATTTAAATGTCCAAATGCAAATAACATATGATTTAATCCAGTGACCCAAAGTTGTCCTAGAAAAGTGTGCACCATTTTTGTCAGAGGTTCTAGACCAAGGCAAAGATGATGAATATTTTAGAAGGGCATTTCAGGTTCATTGAAAAGGATTTTATCAAACCCTAGTTGGTTTAAGGGGATGCTGGGGGTTTCTGTCATCCCCAATTCAACTTTTTGTGAAAAGTAAACATGATGCAGTCACTCTAATGCATGCACTGACTAGGGTTGTGACATGTAAGAGGTAGGGCCACGCAAAGTAACACAATCTTCACGATCCAGATTGCACTTCATAAGAACGTTGATTCAACTACCATCTTTGTCTTGATGTCTTGCTCTGAGAATTCTAACTAACATGACACAAAGAGGAAAGGGTAAACTCTAGAAGGATCGATCTTCTCGAAGATCGAACAACTCAGGATCAACTCACGGAATGAGACGTTGAAACATCTCTTGAGCTAAGACATGAAGCATACATCCAGAGGGATAGAGTGAAAACAGATGGCGAAGGTTCACTAGGTAGCCAACAATTCCACACCTAAGAGGGTGGTGAACGGTTGTCAATGTAGCGAGGAGTTGAGTTGCCATGATACCATAACGGGGCACCTCAGGGAAGGTGACTCGTAGAATCATCCCTTAAGTGGCAAAAAGAATTACTTTTGATTCGGGGAACGCTGAAATTCTCTATACCAGCCTGAGGTAAATCCCAAATGATCACTTGACGGAGTTCGAGGGAACGGCATACTCAGACTAGGATGGATGATGTGGACTACCTTGTTAAAGACAACGCAATGGATGATTTTTCTTGTCACTGGAAATGGATATAACCTGTGGTAGGACCACTTTGAAGATGATCCTGATCAGTAATTACTGAGAAAGGTTGTCCATAGGGGATGGTACAATGGCGGTGCAAGCTAGGAACAAAATGCAAATGTTGGGAATGATGCTAGTAACTAGGGAGAAGCTCAACAGTAGAGAGTGATTCCACTGTTGGAATGGTTATAGCATAACCGAAGAAAACTGGGAACAAATCCCAATTAACGCCAATGATAAAATCCAGTGTTTGCGCGTGCTCTCAGGAGCTTGAGCATTTCCATATTCATCAAGGTTTTACCAATATCCGTGTCAAGGATCCTGGCAACACAACATACTACCATGATGAATAGTGATGGACGATGCAGATGCAAAGGAAGATAACACCTTCTCAGATTTCACCTTAGCAAGGCCAAGGGATCAAAATCTGGATGATCGACTGAGAGACATTTAGCACTCCGCTTCTCATGTTCTCCTTGATGTGCTAGCGTAACCCTTTTATAGATATGCTTTGGTATCTAGAACATCAAGTAAAAGGTCGGACTTCGGGAACACAAGAATCCATAAGGATTAACTACTGGAGTAAATCCTACGAAATCCTTATGGGGAGGTGGCCAACTTTCTCAATCAAGATACTACAATAATAAGTCTTCCGGCTTGGTGTGTTGGCCACGACATCCACTTTACCGGGTTACAGAGAGACCAATATTATAGTTCTTGAGAAATGTTCCAACCATCATATCTGCCTGAGATTCAGATCTGGTTGGTGTCAGGATATTCCAGACTCATCATGTCTGAAAGGAAAGGTTTCAACACAATCGACGAGATGACATTGCAAGATTCTCGGGAAATGTACTATGATAGCAAGCTCCAAACATGGGCTGGTTCTGCTACACACATGTGAACACGCTTTCCTGGACAAGCATGACCACATAGTAGTCTTACAACTAAAACACTATCGAGTTCAAGTAGAAACCATCATCAAGGATTTCAAAGTCTTTATGTAAGTCCATGGATTAGATCCCAAGCATAGACTTCTCTTCCTTGAACAAATCAATCAGTGGCTTGGTGTGCTAGGGATATATATGGACTGGAGGTAGCGAGCCTATCAAACCATAGAATACTTCGCACATGCATGACTGACTTGGGATGACTCCAAAGGAGGCAAAAATAAACTTTCTCGAGTTCACGGCGGCAACTTGCATCGAATGCACATGAATTAGAGGAAGTCACTACTTTCATCCAGACATATGGTTCATGAGCTAACATGAATAAATGTTTACAAAAGTTTCCAGTACTAACTTAAATGTTCAACATGAATCATGGAAAAGATAAAAATGTTGCTGATGGGCTCAACAACAATTTATCAAGATTTCCATAAGATGGGGTTACATGATTATGTGAACAAGATGATAGCATTGGTCAAACCAAAAGATATAATGATGTATGCTCGAGGGATCAACTACGAGTAAGACAACATTACGTACATCGTTGGTACTGATTTGATTCGGTGATAGACCATACTCAAATCAAAGTTTTGATAAGACAATAGGTCCAACAACTGATAACAGGGGCCAATCGATGAAGATATCATCTTTCTTCAAGACACATACAAGATATCCCTTAAAATGAGCTAAGTCGGACAAGCTTTTATCTTCCAATTCTCCAAGTTGTTGTTTAGCTTAACCAACTAGATCAGGGTAACCGACACAGATTCTTGGAGAAAGGGTGGTTTAGAGGGATAAACCAACTTGATCACGAGCTCAACATAACAGTTAGGAAACAACTTGGTGATACTTCTGAGAAGATATTCGGAAAATCACAAACCACCGGTACGTTAAGAAGCTTGAGAACAATCTTGCTTCCAAGGCAAGACGATATGATTAAATAAGCAAGGATTGACACTATCCTAACTCATTGATCAAAGAGTGCATCAGGAAATAAGTACTAGGTAGCACGGGCAATCTTAGAATGTCGACTAACATGCTAAGAATGAATTTTGTCCATTTACTACCAGGCAACAGGGTTGCTAGGAGTATTGATTTCACACATCATGATTGACATGTCAGTATTCCAGTTGCAACAACACGGAGACCGAGGAATGAAGAATGATGGCAAGAAGTATCACTTCGTCAAGAATTCATAGGACGTGGTGCAATTCCTATGATTTTCTTGACATAAAGGGGGTAATACTCCGGGATAGGACAGAACAAAAGCTGGACTGGCATTTTGATCCACGGAGTACGATTACTTGACTCAATCCTGGATATGGATGAGATATTGGAGTTTGATTTTCCTAATCATTCTGAAATAGAACGGGTTGATGGACCACAAGAATAATAGGCATCGATGAACGAATGCACGCATACCCTTGACTATCAACTGATAGATGAAGGTCGGAATACAATTGAAAAGGGACAACTCAAAGGAACATATCACTTTCTGAGTTGTGGATGCATAGATTAGTATGTCGAACAAAGCTTAACATATTTCTTCTGGATAACCCATCCAGAAAGGTAGGATTGGCAGAGTCACAATATAGAATGGGGAACTCATCAAGAGCACTCTTATTGTGATTTTTTGGTTCAAAGGGACTTCTGCCATAAGCAGTTCATGGTATTTGGAAGAAGGAAATACCACGGACCTCGAGGACTATCGCAAAGGTTACTAGTATCCTAGAGGAACTAGCAAACACTATCAACATGAATAAGTAGGGTGAATCTCGGGTTCAAGAACCCGGAATAGAATGCCTACTAACTAAATGGCATCACGGGATGCTTTCGAGAATGACGGCCAGAATCATCACATTGGGAACACGAAACATGGCTAGATTACTAGGTGATCCTCTATGACACCTAGGGTCATCATAATAGCTCCAACATATATGTTGAGACAATAGAGTACCTCAACTCACCGATTAGTGTGGTTAAACTGGCCCAAAGAAACATCAGGAAGGGGAAGAAGGAAGTTGCAAATGCATCCGACTATTTAGAAACCTGGGATAACTCGAACAGCATAATGGCTATAACTTCTCGAAAAGAATTGAGACATCCGGTACAAATGGTGGCATAACCACTCAGACATCATAATATCAAGGTTCCAAGATCAACTATGAACACACGGAAGTAGTAGGAACTGAACCAAGGCTTGAATTCGTCAATCTTATAAGTCTATGAATTAGTAACACATGATCCTGATAGAAAGAAGAGGAAGCCTAGTTCCTTAACCCCGTAGAAAAGATAGGATGACTCGTATTAGAAGGCATAAGGTATAAGGAGTAAAAAAGCCTTACGTTCCCATCCACAATCAATTCCCTTATATAACTAAAGCATTTCTAGACTCAACTTCGACTAGTTTGGCTTGGTAATCCTACAGGCAGTCAGGCTCTGATACCAAAGCTGTCAGGACCCCGATCCTAAGTCACACCGATCTAGCATGTAACACATCATATCACTTTGCGGACTCACACACGGTATTCCCACGGGTGCCACCTTACCTGGCCCGGGAGCATTTGCGCCTTTTGGCTCACGTATATGATAGTGTCGCTAGCATCCGTATGACAAAGAACCCGGGCCGACATGACTAGTCGTGAATCCAAAGTGGCACTAACTTACAAGGACATGCATACATGACCCAACAATGAACGTGTCGGTCATCAACGTATGAACCCAAGTCGTAGCAAGCTGCAAGGACTTAAAGGAACAACGCGTGACATTTCCCCAAAGGGACAGACACAGGAATGAAGAAGGACACATGCCAGCCAGCCTAAGTGTTCCGAAGCAGTAGCAAGCTACCATGGCTCAGTGGAAGCACTAGGAGACATTTCCCGGTAAGAGAGGCTACCAAGAATAAACAACTAGGTTGTCGGATCCCACACATACCAAGCATTTCAAATCATACACACAATATGCTCGATATGTGCAAATACAACATGGCATCACAAAAAACTCTACAAATCAAGTATTTATTCATTAGGCTTCGAGGAGCCAGATATTACAAACATGGGTCTCATGACCCAACATGCAGAGCATACAAGTCAAAGCACATGCGGAAGCTTAACATGTTTGAGTACAAACATCTACAAATGAAAAGGGCTAAGAAGCCTGACTATCTACAAGATCCTGCCGAGGGCACAAGATCATAGATGAGGTAACAAGATAAGCGTCGAAGTCCACACGAAACTACTAGCGAGACTGAAGTCTCTCTGCAAAAACATAAATTAAGCAAACGTGAGTACAAATGTACCCAGCAAGACTTACATCAAAACTAACTACATATGCATCATTATCAACGAAGGGATGGTGGGGTTTAACTGCAGCAAGCCAGCTTTGACTCAGTGGCTATCCTGAACTACGACTGCAAGCAACTCTTTTGAGGTGGCGCACACGAGTCCACATATTCACCATTTCAATACACCACTATGGATCCGCTACCGTCTCCCTACGAGAACACCATCCATAGCACTCTCACTTATCTTGCGCATTTTAGAGTATCCACTTTCACTTGTCTATGAACTGTATAGCCCAGAGGTCCTTTACCGCGGACGCGGCTATTCGAATAGATGATGTTAACCCTGCAGGGGTGTACTTCTTCACACACGCTCTTGCCAATTACCGCCATGTACACATCATGTATCTCAGCAACCTTCAAGTGGAAGCCTGGCGAGGGTGTCGGCCATGACCTAACTAACCACACAAGTCCCTAGTCCAGGTTTATCGCCTATTCAGGTTCCATCCGAAGGGAGTCCGGCCGAGGTTTCCACTTACGGCCCCGAACGATGTGTGCAGGGTTCCCGAGACACCAAATGGGCGCCCAGTACACCGTGCCATGTGCCTACCGCATCACAACCCGCCCCTCGGGTCAGCGCTACGCACGGCCTCCAGCATACTACAAACACCAGAAACTACTTGCAACTCCCGGACAGAGGACAGGGGCGGTTAATTAGTCGAGAGGGTCAATTAAGGATCCCAATGAGTGGTAGTAGCCGTTCATGGATCACAAATATATAACTCAGTTCCTAAGGACGGCTTCAATGAGACAACCCACCACGTACTCCTACATGGCCTCTCACTGCTACCTTTACCAAATCGTGTTCACACGCTTAGCTCACACACAGTAGGACATGTTCACAACTTACCAATTCATCCCTGATGAATCAGACCTGACTCAACTCTAAGCAGTAGCAGGCATGACAAACAAGCATGAATGAGTAGGCACATCAGGGCCCAAACAACTCCTACTCATGCTAGTGGGTTTCATCTATTTACTGTGGCAATGACAGGTCATGCAGAGGAAAAGGGGTTCAACTACCGCAGCATGTAGCAGATGAATCGTTGTTGTCCTAATGCAATAAAAGAGAGCAGGAGTGAGAGAGTGGGATTGTATCTGAATGAACAAGGGGATTTTGCTTCCTTGGCACTTCTGAAGATAGCATTGGGTCTTCATCAGTGTCAATGATCTCATCATCGGGAACCACGTTTATCGAGATGGGACAAATACCGGCAACAAAGGAGGAAACACAATCAAGGCAATGCAGAAGATGATGCATGATCATGACATGGCAATATGAGTGTGTTGGGCTAATGCAACTACAACCAGATGGGTTTGAGCCATTTTCAACCAAAGGTTCAACCCCAAACTCATCTTATGAGTTTAAATACTGCTTTATCATGTTTTGACATAAACAGCAGGGTTAAGTTGCTTTAACATGCGTGAAACCAATACAGATGGATATATTGGATTTTTTCATCATTTTTCATATATAATTTATTTCATTCTGAGTTATAGATTATTTTTTATGTTTTTTAGAAGTTTAGGACTTTTTCTGGATTTGATAAATCATTTCTGATTTATTTTAAAATCACAGAAAAGCTTTACTGCGTCAGCAGTATGTAAGGCTGAGGTCAGCAGGTCAACTGGGTCGTCCAGGTCAAACCTAACCAGTGGGGCCCACTAGTTAGTGACTGAGTTAATTAACTTAGTTAATTAGCGCTAAGCTAATACTAACTTAAATGTTAGCAGGGTTGGGCCCACATGTCAGCGAGTTAGTGGGTTAACTAAGTTAAATGGAAAAGTTAACCAAAATTAGCAGCGGCCAGGGCCCACTTGTCAGGGACCCAGGGGAGGTCAAACCCCTGGTCAGCGGGTCAAACCCACCGGCGACATGACGTCGGCGAGGCCAGACGCAGCGGAGCTGCGCGGGTTTCGCGCTCCGGTGACCAAATCAACGGCGGAGCCCATCTACGAGTAGCTGGAGCTCGCACACATCGACTGGTGGCAGTGGGAGGTGTTGGGGTGGCCGGAAACGATGGCGGCGAGCAAGTCCGCGGCGGCCGGAGTTCGGACGTGGACGGGGTCGATGCTACGGGGCACTAGGGGATAAACTGGCAGGTGCTACACGCTCCTGGGGGTTCACTGAGCACGTTGACGCACTCAGGCACGGCCTGCGGTGGCCCTGGCCATGGCAGCGAGGAACCACGACGGTGGTGAGCTCTCGGCTCCGGTGGGCATCAGCATTAGAGGAAGCAAATGAGCCAGGAAGGGGGGGGGATCGACGCAGAAGCTCACAGCGGATCGAACGGAGGGGTTGGCGAGCTCGGGGGCATCCTCGTTGCTACGAATCGAGCAGCAGCGATCTTCGGTGGCCGGGGAAGAAGAAGGCGGCGGGGGCGGCGCTTCGGGGCGTCCGGCGTCGCGTGAGTCGTTGAGGAGGCGTAGACGACGGAGGCGGGGCTCATGTGCATGTAAGAGGGGCGAGGGGATGGCTCAGGGCACGGCAGCGGCGAGCGGCGACGACGGTGGCTCTCGGGTGCGTGCGACAGGAGAGCCAGAGGAGGGAGAGAAGCTCGGGGAGAGAGTGAGAGAGGTCCAGGGGGTGCGTGGCGTCGCGAGGGAGGTCCAGGGCGATGGGGGGGGGCAGCCAGGCAGGGTGGAGGTGGCCGCACGGCAGTGCGCGCGCGTAGGTCACACGCCCGTTCTCCTGGCAAGGACGAAGACGGCAGGAGGAGGCTAGTGGGCTGGGTCGATGAAAGTACAACTATCCCTAGGTGGTTTTGGTAATTCATAACAACATATAGCTCATTGAGCTAATACTATTCCAAGATAATTATTTCAGGAAATCTCAATGATTGGCATGCCATGGATGTGAAAGTGGAACCCTCAAAATGCTAAGGACAATGGATTGGCTCAAGCTCAAAAGCTCAAGACTCTTCATTTTATATTTTAGTGATCCAAGATCACATTGAGTCCATAGGAAAAGCCAATACTATTAAGGAGGGATGAGGTGTTGCTTAATGAGCCTCTTGCTTCATGTGCTTAGTGATATGCTCCAAAAACCCTCAACTACTTTCCCATATCCACATATGACCTAAACTCTAAGCCAAACTCGGTCCTACCGATTCTTCCTATCCGGCGCCACCGAGTTTCACTTGTCATTAGCCACTGCCAAACCCTAGCAATTCGGTTCTACCGATAAGGATCTCGGTCTCACCGAGATGGGGTTGCAAACTCTCTGTTTCCCTTTCGTAACTTTTCGGTCCCACCGAAAGAGCGAATCGGTCCCACCGAGATTGCAATGTAAACTCAGTGTTTCCCCTTTGTAACTTTTCGGTCTCACCGAGTTCCACTCGGTCTCACCGAAAGAGCAAATCGGTCCCACCGAGTTTGCCTGACCAACTCTCTGGTTAGCTAATTACCAAATTCGGTCTCACCGAGTTTGTGTAATCGGTCTCACCGAGATTACGTTATGCCCAAACCCTAACCGAATCGGTCCTACCGAGTTGCATGTCAGTCCCACCGAAATTCCTAACGGTCACTAGGTTTACTATTTCGGTCAGACCGAGTTTTCTGATTCGGTCCCACCGAGATTGGTAAATTGTGTGTAACGGTTGGATTTTGTGTGGAGGCTATATATACCCCTCCACCTCTTTCTCATTCAGTGAGAGAGCCATCAGAACACACACATCATTCCAACTCATATGTTCTGAGAGAGAACCACCTACTCATGTGTTGAGACCAAGACATTCCATTCCTACCATATGAATCTTGATCTCTAGCCTTCCCAAGTTGCTTTCCACTCAAATCTTCTTTCCACCAAATCCAAATCCTATGAGAGAGAGTTGAGTGTTGGGGAGACTATCATTTGAAGCACAAGAGCAAGGAGTTCATTACCTACACACCATTTGTTACTTCTTGGAGAGTGGTGTCTCCTAGATTGGCTAGGTGTCACTTGGGAGCCTCCGACAAGATTGTGGAGTTGAACCAAGGAGTTTGTAAGGGCAAGGAGATCGCCTACTTCGTGAAGATCTACCGCTAGTGAGGCAAGTCCTTCGTGGGCGATGGCCATGGTGGGATAGACAAGGTTGCTTCTTCGTGGACCCTTTGTGGGTGGTTGCTTCTTCGTGGACCCTTCGTGGGTGGAGCCCTGTGTGGACTCGCGCAACCGTTGCCCTTGGGTGGAGCCCTGTGTGGACTCGCGCAACCGTTACCCTTCGTGGGTTGAAGTCTCCATCAACGTGGATGTAGGATAGCACCACCTATCCGAACCACGGGAAAAACATCCGTGTCTCCAATAGCGTTTGAATTCTCCAAACCCTTCCCTTTACATTCTTGCAAGTTGCATGCTTTACTTTCCGCTGCCAATATACTCTTTGCATGCTTGCTTGAATTGTGTGATGATTGCTTGACTTGTCCTAAAATAGCTAAAATCTGCCAAGAACTAAAATTGGGAAAAGGTTAAGTTTTTATTTGGTCAAGTAGTCTAATCACCCCCCCTCTAGACATACTTTCGATCCTACAAGTGGTATCAGAGCTTTGGTCTCCATTTGCTTGATCTCCATAGCTTTTGGTGGTCATAGCCTTGGTTTCACAACCTAGGAGAGTATGGCGTCTAGCGAGGGAAATTATCACCGTAGAGGTCCTTACTTTGATGGTACTAATTTTGCTAGTTGGAAGCATAAAATGAAAATGCATATTCTTGGACATAACCCCGCTGTTTGGGCTATTGTGTGTGTTGGTTTGCAAGGTGACTTCTTTGATGGGAGAGAACCAAACCGTGAAGCTACCGCGGATGAGTTGAAGATGTTGCAATACAATGCTCAAGCTTGTGATATTCTCTTCAACGGATTGTGCCCCGAAGAATTCAACAAAATCAGCCGCCTTGAGAATGCAAAGGAAATTTGGGACACTTTGATTGATATGCACGAAGGTACCGACTCCGTCAAGGAATCCAAGTTGGATGTGCTTCAAAGCCAACTTGACAAGTTCAAGATGAAGGATGGTGAAGGTGTCGCTGAAATGTACTCTAGGCTTGCTCTCATCACAAATGAGATTGCCGGCTTAGGAAGTGAAGAGATGACCGATAGATTCATCATCAAGAAGATCCTAAGAGCCTTGGATGGAAAATATGATACCGTGTGCACATTGATCCAAATGATGCCCAATTACAAAGATCTCAAGCCAACGGAGGTGATTGGAAGAATTGTTGCTCATGAGATGTCACTTAAGGATAAAGAGGAACTTCACAACAAATCAAGTGGTGCCTATAAAGCCTCATGTGAAGCCCCTACATCATCAAGTGAGAAACAAGACTTCAATGAAGAATTGAGCTTAATGGTGAAGAACTTCAACAAGTTCTACAAGAGTAGAAGCAAAGATAGAAGCTCCAAGTCAAGGTCCTACAATGACAAAAGATCTTCTAGTCGAGAGCGAAACTGTTACAATTGTGGAAGACCCGGACACTATTCCAATGAGTGTACGGCTCCCTACAAGAGAAGAGAAGATTCTCCAAAAAGAAGAAGCAAAGGATCACCACCAAGAGAGAGAAGGAGTAGAGATGATCGTTATGAACGAAGATACTCACGGAGAAGCAAGGATTCGGAAAGGAAGGAAAAATCATCAAGGAGCTACACAAGACGAAGACATCAAGCTCATGTTGGTGAATGGGTATCCGGCTCCGACTCCGACAGCCACTCCGAGAGAAGTTATCACTCCGACTCCGAAGATACTCAAGATGAAGGTGTTGCCGGTCTAGCACTTGTGTCAACCAACTCCTACGACATATTTGACTCACCAAATGAAGGAATTGGAAGATGCTTCATGGCCAAAGGTCCTAAGGTAACACACCCCGAGTATGTTGATTTCAATAGTGATGAAGATGACTTGTTAGGTGATGATTTGCTTGGTGACAACTCTAGTGATGAATACTATGATGAAAGACCAATTAATCATGCTAATCAAGATAAAACGAATGACAATGATAAGGAGAAGATTGAGGCTCTAACTAAAGAACTAAAAACTCTTAAGTTAGCTCATGACACTATCTTCGAAGATCATCGAGAACTTTTAAGAGCTCATGAGAAACTACGCTTTGAAAAGCTCAATCTTGAGCAAGAGCATGAGTTCTTAAAGGCAATCAATGATGATCTCCGCAAGAAAAGTTCTTCTTACATTGCCAAGCGTTTACTCTTATCCACTTACATGCCTCAAGTCAAGTCTAACAAGAAAGATTCTTCCTCTAGTAGTAACAATGATCATGCTAAATCCAATATTGTTGCTTCTAGTAGTTCTCTTGATTCCACTAATGATTCTCTTAGCCAAGTTACACTTGAGCAAGAAAATAGCTTATTGAAGGGAATTATAGAGAAAGGAGTGTACAAAAGCCTTGCCGGGAGTAAGCAATTCGAGGAAATTGTGCGCAAGCAAGGAATGCACCGGAAGAATCAAGGTGTTGGTTTTGAACGAAAGTTCAATGCCAATGGAGTTGAATGGGAAGAAGATCAATACCCCAAGACAAAGTTTGTCCCTCAACAAGAGAAGTATACTTCTTTCAAGGGGACACAAGCTCAAGATGATCTTCCACCACAAGACTACGAGCAAAAAGGCAAGGACAAGCTTCAAGAGGAAATTGATGCATTTGAAGAAGCTCCTAAGACCTTAGTCAAGTGGATTCCCAAGACTACTTCAAGTTCCACTTCATCAAGTACGACTACAACTCCAAGGATTCCCATCAAGATGATGTGGATCCAAAAGAAGAAGAACTAGAGAGTTCTTGAGGGTGACTCCGCCAACATACTTCACTCTTATCATTTTGGCAAGAACAAGTGCAATCAACTTCCACATCTTGCACTAGTTCAAGGAGTCACAAACCCTCTTGTTGGTAAGACAAGGGACAAGGTAACCTAAAAGTTTTCATGGACATCATCTTTTGTGTGCATCACTCTATGTCTATGGATATCCTTGTTTGTTCCTTGTGGGACTAACCCATGTAGGTATTGAAAGTGCAATTCACTCAAATGGATAGCTCCAAGAGATCTACATCAACATTGAGCATCCACATCTTCAATAACTACATGAAGTCATCATCGACAAAACCCAAGGTTAGTTCATCCCTCTTAGGGGGGATATCACATCTAGGGGGAGCTTTACTCTAAGACTTGAGCTAAAGCAACTCTAAAGATGTGAACAAAACAATGCTTTATGTAAAAGTGGTAACCCCACTTGAGCTTAAACGATGAGTATGACCTACGATCAAGTGTTCTCACTTGACTCCTAAGTCAATATACTCATATATAGATGACCTAGTCATCGCAAATTGCTTGATAGATGCTAGAATTGGTTGTGCATGCCTTGCCACATATTTTATTTGCCATCTTATTGTGTGAGCATGCTGATTGCATATTTTACTCATTCGAGGACATCCACTTGTTGTTTTGATTGTTTGGCTTTATCTTCTTTTTCCAAGTGGATGGACAAGAATGCCTAAGAACCTCCTCTAGCTATCTATGCTTTTCTCGTCTCAAACTCTATTCATGCTGCATCACAAAATTTGATCAAGTCAGATTCGAACCACTCTGTGTGAGGAGCGCTCGGAGTCCCCGATTCATCATAGACTTAAACTTCCAAAACCTCTTTATGATTCTCGGTCTGACCGATACTCCACTTTCGGTCCTACCGAGATCATTAAGTTGATCTAGGTTTTCAATCTCGGTGCAACCGATTTGAACTTTTCGGTCTCACCGAGTTTTCAGTAACTGCACGCAGTTATGAATCTCGGTGCCACTGAGCTGTTCAACTCGATCACACCGACAGGGTCGGGCTATATATAGTCACGGGCAAAATTTGGAAATTTCTCTGAACCCCTTCGCCCGCGCGATAGCCTGCTCTGCCCTCGAGGTCTCCGGATCGTCTTCTCGCCGCCAGCAGCCTCCAGTCGCTGGTCTCCATCACCGTCAATGGAATTTCTGCCCCGCCGTTGCCGCCGTAGCAAGTCCCTGCCGAACTAGGGTATGGACTTGATCTTTGTGCTATTCCTCAATCTGATTCCTAGCACATTGTGATCATGTTGTTTCTGGCCACGTTTGAGAAACTTCTATCCAGTCAAAACGCTCATAGATTAGGTTTGATTCGAAAATTCTAGGTTTAGGTTTCCGCCGAAACCATCTCGGACCCACCGAGTTGAAAAACTCGGTCCCACCGACTTGGCTTATGCCATTGCACAAGTGAGACTTGGTCTGACCGAGAATTACTTATCGGTGTGACCGATTTTTGAACTCAGTGAAACCCTAGCAGTCTCGGTGCCACCGAACTGTGACTCGGTCCTACCGAGTTCACTAGTTTAGGTTCCAAAACTGCTTCGGTATCACCGAGTTTGAAAATTGGTAGATCCGAGATGATTTCAGTGGGAAACTAAAACTAAGTTTTTGGATCATTCTTTTTGCAAAAATCTCTGCATTTTGTGATGCTCGTCCACTCTATCTCCTCTATAATCTATTCACAGGGTCAGCAGTCAGTTTGCAACATGTCAGACCAGAGTGACAGCCAAAACTTGTTAGAGAAGCAAGTGCAGTTGAGTGAGGGCACTAGCCCCTCGAGTTCCTCAGATGATGGCAGCAGGAGCACACCCAGCAACCTACCTAAAGCTGCCACGAGACAAAGGAAGAAGAAAACATCAGATTCTGAAGATGAGGACTATGTGGCCGAGGAAGAGGCCACTTCCAAGAGAGTTGAGCCAGCTCAAGGCTCAAAGCCAGGCCTGAAAATCAAAAGGCCAGCAGGCAGGCAGCCCATGCCAAAGGCTAGAGCCTCAACTAATAAGCCTGCTCCCATTGAGCCTGTTGCAGCTGAGGGCAAGAAGAGGAAAGAAAGAGTGAAGAAGACTGTGGCTAGAGTGCTTGGGAAGGCCTCCATCATGGTAGAAGAGGAGGAGGAAGAAGAGGCAGCTGCACCAGCACCCAAGGCAGCCAAACTTATGGGAGATGCCATAAGGTCAGGGGGAGCTGCATCCAAGCCCAAGGAAGCACCTAAGGCTGCATCTAAGCCTAAGAGTGCACCAAAAAGAAACACAAGAAGCATCCCAGCCACCAAGAAGAACAAGGCCCCAGTGCCTGAGACTGTTGCAGAGGAAGAGGAAGAGAGTGTCCTTCAGAAGCTCAAGCCCAAGATCCCAGACCACAACGATGCTCATCCTGTGGCTGAGGATATGAAGCTCAGAGAGACTCAGGGCTCAGGAAGTGGAGAGAAGCAGATCCATATGCTTCTAGGAGAAGGACTGCAGTGGACTACAGGTTTCATACCAAGGAGCAACATGATTTCTATGAGACAGTGCTACTTGACAAAAAGCCAATTGTATGTGACATGAGATGGGTCGACTGGACCTATATCAAGGACAATGAAGAGTACTACCCAGGAGTTCAGGACAGCTTCAAGGCGTGTGGAGTAGAGGACTTTGTTGGGCAGAAGCTCACAAAGTGGAACGAGGAACTCATCATGCAGTTCTACTCCACAGCTCACTTTTATCCAGATGGGAGGATTACATGGATGTTTGAGGGTACGAGGTACCACTCTACTGTTGAGGAATGGGCGAAGCTGATCAATGCCCCAGAGGAGCAAGCAGATGACTTGGACATTTATGCCAAGAAAAAGATGGATCACAACTCCATGTCCAACATGTACAAGGAGATTCCGAATGAAGCACTTGACACATTCAAGTTTGGCTCAGTGCATTATCTGCTCTCAGGATTGCCTACGATCAACTGGATCCTTAGGCACACCCTTCTGCCCAAGTCTGGCGATCACAAGATGATCAGAGGTCACGCGATCAATTTGCTTCATGTCTTTGACGTGCCTCAAAAATTCAAAGTCATGAGCCTCATAGTGGAAACAATCAAGAGGACTGCGGCAGATCAGAAGAGGAGCTGTGGATATGCCCCTCAGATTCAGGAGCTCATCAACTCCAAGATGGGCACGGGCGTATATTTGTTGGATAAGGAACACCTGCCCATCCGTCCAGATTTTGAGAACAATGAAGTTGTTATGACTGAGAATGAACCATCATCTGTCCATGCACAAGCTCAGAAGGAGAAGGCAAAGAAGGAGAAAGCTGCCAGGATGCCTACTCAAGCGGAGGCATCTGATTACTTCCTGAAAACCAAACAAGAGCAGCTCAGCTACTTGATTGCGTCCACCCTGCGGATTGAGCAGAGTATAGCTATCCTGACTCAGAACCAGGCGAGCTTAGAGAGGATCATGGAACAAAGATTCTATGACTTGGACATCAAGGTGACAGAGATACAGACTGCCCTGGAGCAGCTCCAGGAGGACATGAATGAGAGGAGAGGCAGGACCACGACTCATGCTTTTGCGAGGGTGCCACGAGGTCCGAGGTCATCTGCACTGCCAGTTGCTGACACCAGAGCTACAACATCTGCACCAGCCACAGCCTCCGTTCCACCAGCTCCAGCATCCACTTCAGCCTCCACTCCGACCAGGTCTACCGAAGGCTTCGTCCTTGGAGTGCTCCGGACTCCACCACCACCTGAAGATCAAGCCTGAGCGTCGATCTAGTGCTATGCATTTTCTAGGAACTTTTTGGTAACTTGTTGCCAAAGGGGGAGAAGATGTATAGATCATAGGCTTCGAGAGAGAGAGTGTTGCTTTTCTCTCTTGCTTTATTTGGTGGTTTTTCGAACTTTGTTTGCTTGTGTGTGAGATACTACGTCCTTATTTGTGAGACATCGATGATCATGTGTTTGATCATAAGCTACACTTAATGTTTGCTTGATGCTTGCTTAAATATTATCATTCTATCTATCGTTTGTGATCATTCACTATTCTTGGTGATGAGTGCATGTATTTCAATCTTATCATTTTGAGCGCTCCACCAAGATGTATGTGACATGGAAGAGTAACCCATAATTCTAATTCTTTGTGCATTTGCAGTCCAAAGCAAATTTTAAATATGCACAAATTTAGGGGGAGCTCTCACTTATCACATACTTCTCAAAGCGACGATATATTTCATGATTATTATCTTTTGTCGAAGCTTTGATCTATATGTTGTCATCAATTACCAAAAAGGGGGAGATTGAAAGTGCAACTATCCCTAGGTGGTTTTGGTAATTCATAACAACATATAGCTCATTGAGCTAATACTATTCCAAGATAATTATTTCAGGAAAGCTCAATGATTGGCATGGCATGGATGTGAAAGTGGAACCCTCAAAATGCTAAGGACAATGGATTGGCTCAAGCTCAAAAGCTCAAGACTCTTCACTTTATATTTTAGTGATCCAAGATCACATTGAGTCCATAGGAAAAGCCAATACTATTAAGGAGGGATGAGGTGTTGCTTAATGAGCCTCTTGCTTCATGTGCTTAGTGATATGCTCCAAAAACCCTCAACTACTTTCCCATATCCACATATGACCTAAACTCTAAAGCCAAACTCGGTCCTACCGATTCTTCCTATCCGGCGCCACCGAGTTTCACTTGTCCTTAGCCACTGCCAAACCCTAGCAATTCGGTTCTACCGATAAGGATCTCGGTCTCACCGAGATGGGGTTGCAAACTCTCTGTTTCCCTTACATAACTTTTCGGTCCCACCGAAAGAGCGAATCGGTCCCACCGAGATTGCAATGTAAACTCAGTGTTTCCCCTTTGTAACTTTTCGGTCTCACCGAGTTCCACTCGGTCTCACCGAAAGAGCAAATCGGTCCCACCGAGTTCGCCTGACCAACTCTCTGGTTAGCTAATTACCAAATTTGGTCTCACCGAGTTTGTGTAATCGGTCTCACCGAGATTATGTTATGCCCAAACCCTAACCGAATCGGTCCTACCGAGTTGCATGTCAGTCCCACCGAAATTCCTAACGGTCACTAGGTTTACTATTTCGGTCAGACCGAGTTTTCTGATTTGGTCCCGCCGAGATTGGTAAATTGTGTGTAACGGTTGGATTTTGTGTGGAGGCTATATATACCCCTCCACCTCTTTCTCATTCAGTGAGAGAGCCATCAGAACACACACATCATTCCAACTCATATGTTCTGAGAGAGAACCACCTACTCATGTGTTGAGACCAAGACATTCCATTCCTACCATATGAATCTTGATCTCTAGCCTTTCCAAGTTGCTTTCCACTCAAATCTTCTTTCCACCAAATCCAAATCCTATGAGAGAGAGTTGAGTGTTGGGGAGACTATCATTTGAAGCACAAGAGCAAGGAGTTCATTACCTACACACCATTTGTTACTTCTTGGAGAGTGGTGTCTCCTAGATTGGCTAGGTGTCACTTGGGAGCCTCCGACAAGATTGTGGAGTTGAACCAAGGAGTTTGTAAGGGCAAGGAGATCGCCTACTTCGTGAAGATCTACCGCTAGTGAGGCAAGTCCTTCGTGGGCGATGGCCATGGTGGGATAGACAAGGTTGCTTCTTCGTGGACCCTTTGTGGGTGGTTGCTTCTTCGTGGACCCTTCGTGGGTGGAGCCCTGTGTGGACTCGCGCAACCGTTGCCCTTGGGTGGAGCCCTATGTGGACTCGCGCAACCGTTACCCTTCGTAGGTTGAAGTCTCCATCAACGTGGATGTAGGATAGCACCACCTATCCGAACCATGGGAGAAACATCCGTGTCTCCAATAGCGTTTGAATTCTCTAAACCCTTCCCTTACATTATTGCAAGTTGCATGCTTTACTCTCCGCTGCCAATATACTCTTTGCATGCTTGCTTGAATTGTGTGATGATTGCTTGACTTGTCCTAAAATAGCTAAAATCTCCCAAGAACTAAAATTGGGAAAAGGTTAAGTTTTTATTTGGTCAAGTAGTATAATCACCCCCCTCTAGACATACTTTCGATCCTACAGCCGACCACTTGGGCCACCAGGTGGGTTGCACAGGTAAGTCCACTCTCTCTCTCTATCTCTTTACTTATTTGTTTCTGTTTTCTTTTATTCTGTAACTTCAGGGCTTTATTAAAAATACCTAGAGATTCTAAAAAATCATGAAACTTGCTCAAGCCCACTGTTTGGAATATATCCAACAGTAAACATTTAAGTTTATGATTATTTGTACATTTAAAATATTTAATAGCATTTAAATGTCCAAATGCAAATAACATATGATTTAATCCAGTGACCCAAAGTTGTCCTAGAAAAGTGTGCACCATTTTTGTCAGAGGTTCTAGACCAAGGAAAAGATGATGATCATTTTAGAAGGGCATTTCAGGTTCATTGAAAAGGATTTTAGCAAACCCTAGTTGGTTTAAGGGGGTTCTAGGGGTTTCTGTCATCCCCAATTCAACTTTCTGTGAAAAGTAAACATGATGCAGTCACTCTAATGCATGCACTGACTAGGGTTGTGACACTTAAGGGATAGAAGCGGCAATCTATTTACATGAGGGGCTTCCCTCCTGAAAATGCTCTTACAACTTCCTGGGCCGTGCCCGAGCTTTCGCATGCAGGGTCGACAGCAAGGAAGCAGAGATTCAGTCAGACATATCGCTCACTGCGTCCTCCGGCTCGCCCTCAGGCGCGTCGCCGTCACCGTCACTAGCATCACCGTCACTGTTGCCGGCGTTGCCCTCACCGTCGTCGACCGTGCCACCTTCATCCGCCGCGACCACAACCGCGTCACCTTCGGAGGTGAAGGCCCTGACCAGGGCATCCACATTGTCTTCCACCCAGTGCGCCAGGTCGCCCCGGATGGCCTCGGGTACCGGGGCAATGGCGGTATCAAAATCAAAGTCGGGGTTGATGTTCTGGAGATGGCTGAAGATACGGGAGAATGCACGCCCGAGAAGGCCACAACTTTTCTCTTCAACGAGCTCGTGAGCCCTCTCAGATCTGTTCTCCAGGCGTGTCACCACATCGGTAAAGAAGCGAAGATGGCTGGCATAATCGTCTGTGTGGGGATGAGGGGCATGTTCATCGCAGATGGCGCCCAGCGCCGCGTTGGCTCTGATCCTGAGGCCTTGGAGCATGGGGGCATGCATGTGCTGCAGCGTCTACCGGCGGAGCACTTCCTCCCTGCTCTCCTGTGCAAGTGACTCGGCGGCGGTGACCCGCTGCTAGAGTGGGAGCATTTCAACGCAGGCAGAGGCCAGTTCGGCCTACATAGAGATCAGGGCGGCAACGATAGCTTTCTCGCGCTGCTCCGCCTCTGCCAACCTCGACCTCAAGGCGGAACTCCGGCCATCAGCTTCAGCTCCCACAAGCCCCGGCTTCATGCCATACCTGCTGTCGAGGTCAGCGCGAGCCTCCGCCACCCTGCTGTCGACCTCCTTCTGGATCCTCGCCTCGCGCGCGTTAGCGGCATCCTATGCTTGGGCAACTTGGCGCTCCCTCGACTCCAACCTCTCAAGATCAAGGCTGCGCTCCATGGCTTCCAGCGCCAGTGTCTCCTCGCGCTTCCGGATCTCTTCCTCCTCGGCAGGCGTCCCCTTCATCTATGCTAGGGCGGCCCTGTGCGCCTCCACCTGTTGCTCCAAAGAGGCCTTCAAGGCCAGGAGCTCCCGCCTGCGCTCATCGGCGATCGCACGACGATGGTTGGCCTCCCTGGCCTCCTCCAAGGCTCGGGCGCTGGCCTCACGTGAGGTTGCCAGGGATGCCTCGGCCTCCGCGTTGGCATGCTCATGCTGGAGGTGCCCGAAGTTGATGGCTACCATCAGTTGATGCCACTCCTCCGCCAGCCGGAGACCCTCGGCTTCAAGGCGTGTGTCAACATCTGCAAGTTCTCTGCTGAAAGGATCGAGAAGAGGTGTCTAGAGGGGGGGGGGTGAATAGACTCTTAGTAAGAAAATTTGCAGTTTTTAATTTCTTTAAGTTGAAGTGGAGTTTTAGCACAAGTTCACACATTCGCAATACATATCAAGCAAGCATGATAAGAGTGTATGAGCAGCGGAAAGTAAATCATGCAAGTTGCAAGAATGTAAAGGGAAGGGATTGGAGTGTGCAAACGCAATTGGAGACACGGAGATTTTTTATCCGTGGTTCCGATAGGTGGTGCTATCGTACATCCACATTGATGGAGACTTCAACCGACGAAGGGTAATGGTTGCGCAAGTCCACGGAGGGCTCCACCCACGAAGGGTCCACGAAGAAGCAACCTTGTCTATCCCACCATGGCCATCGCCCATGAAGTACTTGCCTCACTAGGCATGAAGTAGGCGATCTCCTTGCCCATACAAACTCCTTGGTTCAACTCCACAATCTTGATGGAGGCTCCCAAGTGACACCTAGCCAATCTAGGAGACACCACTCTCCAAAAGGTAATAGATGGTGTGTTGATGATGAACTCCTTGATCTTGTGCTTCAATGATAGTCTCCCCAACACTCAACTCTCTCTCATAGGATTGGATTTGGTAGAAAGATGATTTGAGTGGAAAGTAACTTGGGGAAGGCTAGAGATCAAGATTTATGTGGTTGGAACGGAATATCTTGACCTCAACACAAGTGTAGGTGGTTCTCTCTCAAAAAATGTATGTTGGAAGTGTAGGCATGTTCTGATGGCTCTCTCCACGAATGAAGAGTGGGTGGAGGGGTATATATAGCCTCCACACAAAATCTAACGGTTACACACAAATCACCAAACTCGGCGGGACCGAATCAGAGAACTCGGTCAGACCGATTTAGCTCAAAATGTGAATGTTAGGATTTTCAGTGGGACCGATATGATCAACTCAGTGGGACCGATGTGCTAGGGTTAGGGTAAAACCTCATCTCAGTTTATTGATAATCCGGAGGCTCCTAGCCCGGTCAAGGCAGATGACCCTGAAGTTGATATCACCAAAACTCAGTTTATTGAATCGAGAAGACCCACTATGCTCGCCAAGTGCTTTGCCAAAGAAGAATTCTTGGAGCGCCGCAAAGCAAAGCTGGACGTCACAGATTACACTCAGCTGAGCATTGGAGAGATTGTCTCGGGTTACATAAGTCAAGTGCACAACAGTCGTGACCTGAAGATTGACATGGTGAAACAGATACATAAAAAATCTGAGGTATAATTTTTGTTACTTTTCCTTATACATACTTACTGTCCCAACCCGCAAGTCTATTTCTTATGAGTAAATATGTTGTAGACTTTAGGAAACTGTTTTAGCACTGCTTGTCAAATGCCCGACTTATCTTGTGACCTTCAAAACCCGGCTTAAAAACAAGATATTTAAACCGGTGTATCATGATACTTTGAACTTGCAATACACATTATCCCCCAAGTGCCAAGTATCTTTGCTTGCAGGGTGCGTGGGACTTAATTTCCAGAACCGCCCCAGCAAGTTAGAGTCCTTCAGCATACATTAGCCCCCAAGTGTCAAGTGTTTTGCTTGCAAAGTGCTTGGGACTTCAATGTTATCTTACAATAATTCTTGCTATAACCCAACATTGATGCAGGCCACCATAAGTCAATTTGAGTCGGAGATTGCTGATATGAAGAACCGCCTGGCAGCTCAAGAGATTGAAACCCAAAAGGCCAACTCCAAGTTTGAGTTCAGCGTGTCTGAACAAGAGAAATTGAAGAAAGGCTTTGAAGCTGAGAAAAAGGTATGGGGTGATGAAAAGGCCTCCCTGGTGACACGGGCAGAGAAAGCAGAGGCATCGCTTGCAGAAGCAACTACCGAGCTATCCGGCTTGAAACGCCACATATCCCAGATGGTCTCAGCAATCTTTGGTAATTCACTTCTGCAAACGTTAAATATTGCAAATCTTTTTCCAACAAGTATCTTACTTATCACCTCCGGCTCACCTGATGTTTGTTAACGCAGGCCCCAGGAGCAGAAACCTTAACCAGAGCATGTTGATCAAGCTAAAGGCGGTCTATACTCTGGTGGAACAACTCTACACCGGGTCACAACGTGCTTTGGCCGTTGTGGCTTTATCAAATGATGTTCCCCATCTCCTACAAGACATGCTAAAGCGGCTCGCTGTGCTACCTCAGCGGGTCCAAGAGCTAAGGCGGGCGTCTACGAGAGCCGGAGCTATAGCCACATTGAGCCGGGCTAAGGCATGGCTACCAGAACTAGACCCGACTGACATTTCCCTTGGATATCCAAGCTTGAAGGAGGATGGCACCTTGTTTAATGAGAAGGATTTCACCGCCTGCATGAAGGAGATATGGCCTGTGGCCACTCTTATTGGGAATGATACTGACCTTACCAAGTATCAGCCGGGTTACGACAGCCAGAATTTGAGACTCCCAATGCCTCATTATGATGAAGTCAGCCTGATCCCTCCAATCCGTAAGCATACCTTTGCCCCTGAAGTTGACCCAGCTGGTTTAATAGATGATGAAGCTAAGTTTGAAGCTTTGAATGGCATTGACTGGGCATCGTCAACCTTCCAGGACAGGGCAGCCGACGGAGGAGCGGAGAAGGATAACCCGGAATCTTCAAGCCAACCAAAGGAGTGAATCCATCAGGCGTCGTATGTTTATGTCTTGTGAAAAAACAATGCCTCATTATCTAGACTCGGGGAGTCTTGTAATAGGGTAGGAAAAAACATTCGGCTTTGTCGTGCCTTCGCGCATGTTTGTGGCGCTCAACACTTTCTTAAATCGCCGTCGTTTATATGCTCCCGGTTTACATTGGTCCTTTGCTTCCTTTATGTTATAAGAAATTGCTTGCATTGCCCTGCATAAAAAACAAACACAAGTCCCTTGGTGACTCACCGCATAGGGGGTCACTTAATGTGTTGATAACCCGGACTATGAATCATAAAAACTAGTTCTTGATTATATCTTTGAAATGCAATCGCAACAGCATACCTGTGATCATTTAATTACCTTGCCGACTTATGTGACCCGAAAAATGAAGGTAAACTTTGTTAATCCTGAAACCTGGCACACGTAATACCTGTTTATGTGCTAACACTCTTATTCGACCAATTATTAAACCGGTGGAACAAAGACCACCCCATAAATGCTTTCAAAATGATCTCAGAATAGTCAAATAATTGTAATTGCCAAGTGTTATGAAAAATAAACAAAATTCAAAGGCTTCTGTTTCGAATACGATGAGTAAACCGTTCCAAAGGGGTTAAGCTAAGATTTGGATACGATCATATAGCCCCCAGTGGCTTTGGCGATGCTGATCAAGTGGGTATCGACAGCTATGTTCTCTTTGGTTCGAATACGACCTATGTTTGAACAGGAAGCCCCCAAGTGACCATAAGAGTTGTTTAATGACGCTGATTCAAATACGATCCACGTCAGACCCAAAGGGGTTAAGCTATGATTCAGATATGATCAAGAAGCCCCCAAGTGGGTTTGGCAGTATGCCGATCAAGAGGGTATCGACATCTATGTTCTCTTTGGTTCGAATATGACCTATATTTGAACAGGAAGCCCCCAAGTGATCATGGCTAGATTCAGATATGATCATAAGCCGGACCAAAGGAAAGCCGGATTCAGATATGATCTGCTCCCTGTTGGTTGTTTCAACAACATGATAAAGAAGGCATGTAAACTTTTGAGGATGAAAAGGACAGAGGTCCTGCTTTATTGCTTTTCATAATATATACATCATCAAAATATATACATCCTGAGAGCCGTTGGCTCAAGTATAGTAAGGCCGAAGATGAGCAATATTCCACGATCGGCAGGTCTCCTCCTCTGACTTACGTGAGTCTTTTTGCTCTCGAACATCGATGAGGTAGTGTCGTGGATTTGTCACGGCAGATGTCCTAGTGTGAGGACTTAGTCGCGAGGCCAACACATCTATGTGGTAGCTTGAGAGGGGTTAGGCGGAATCGAGAGACACAACACAAGACAAGGATTTAGACAGCTTCGGGCCCCGGGAAACATCATCCGGTAATAACCCTACATGCTGTTTGTGGCTAGGTCTCATTATGATCATAAGGGAGTCGTCGGTAAGCCGACTCTTTGTGTCTAGCCCTAGAGATTGTTTCTTGTTGCCTGTTCCTCTTTGGGGAGCCCTGCCCCTCCTTATATAAGTTAGAGGGGCGGGTTACATGTGGAGTTCTATTAGGATTAGGACTAGTCTACCTTCTAATACAAACCGGATACAAGTCCTGGTCTTAACTCTTTGTAAGGTAAATATTCCTCATGCCTTTTCTCTTAAACCGGCCCACCATTAACATAAAACCGGCCTTCCATAAACCGCCCATAGGGCCACCGGGTCTTGTCGCTCCTCTAACCCGCCTGCCGGATTACCAATGAATCGTAAACCGCCAGGTCCAAATGGGTCGCCAGTAAATTGCAAGTCCGGCCGGGTTACGCCGCGGGGTATATCCCCGACATTAGCCCCGAGTTTAATTTGGATTTATCCATGTTAAACTGATCTGCAACATAAACACAAGAACGAATTTGACAGGTTGCGCTCTGGGTTAAGAATTCTTGTAAACCGGCACCTGATCATCATTGATTCCTTGTCATTTCCTTCTTCTAGAAAATCCAGGTCAATAAGCTAGCTTCATACTCAATTTGCTGACATTGGTTTCTCACAGAGAAATATTGTGAAGAATAATCCACTTGAGTCGGCTTCCCAAGCCCCGGCTTAAGAAATATTGGTCTTGAAATACTCATCTGATATTCAGCCAGTTTGAAGATATAAAACTTGCAAGTTTAATATTACCAAAATTACCGGTTTGTATATATGGATGGCACCGAGTCATAATTGTTACCGACGCCGGGACATAATTGTTGCAGACACCGGGTCAATCTGGTTTGCTCAGAACTGAGGATTTGAAGATTTTTCTCCCTTATATCCATATTACCTGTAGCCCCCAAGTCTTGAGTAGAACAAAGTGATGGCTTAAGGCTTGTTTCCATATAATTACTACCACTTTGAAGAACTCCATGTTGTTCATCTCAGTCACTAGTAAAAACTGAATACTCCATATATGTAGCCCTCAAGGACTGGGTCATTATGCAATAATGAGCAGTGACTTTATAAATATGATCATGTAGATTTGAACAATAACATGTAGCCCCCAAGGGCCGGCTCAATAAGATAATATTGAGTTGGTACTTTATATATACTTCTTTGAAAAGAACATCATATAATGTAACCCCCATCATGGGGCTTGAACCCACGTCCACAAGGTTAAGAGCTTTGTGCTTTACCAACTAAGCAATGGACCTTTCAATATAATGATATTAAGACTTGTGTACCTTAAATTGTTGACAGGAGCAATTGGTAGCCCCCAAGGGCCGGCTCATTTACAATGTGATGAGTCGGGTCTACAATAAGTTTAGCAAAAAATGACTTTGCATTAGCCCCCAAGTGTCATGGTGCATGCTTGCAGTGACATGAGACTTGTATATTTGATGTAATCTCAACTTGAATAATGTAGCCCCCAAGTGCCGGGTTGTAAGCCTGCAGCGACTCGGGACTATTCCTTCCATTGTAGAATAAATTATATCCATTGATAAAATAATATCCATTGCGCTGAAGCGACTTTAAAAACCTCAATCATCATATTGGTTATTGATATAAGAAAAATCTGGCTGTTAAAGATTTGAATAATATAACCCGGTATGAAAACCTCAATCATTCAATATCATCATGAAAATCCAGCCAAGTTTGGCTATTAGAAATTTGAATACCTTATCGGTTGACAAGTAAATTCGAAGTTCAAATACTCGGCGGCTCTTGGCCGATGGCAACTTAATGCGCATTCATTGTAAGCCGGAATTTATAACCCGACGGCTTATAGCCTTTGAGAAAATCCAGAACGGATAATCATTTTGAAGCATCAACTTTGATAATGATTGGACTTAACCATTTATATAAGTCATAGTTGTGCAAATCCTGCATAGAGTTTAAACAACATATGCTAATAAAACAAACTTGGATGCATATCGCCTGATTTGTTTGGACGACGGATGATCCGTTTATCGCGAGAGAGGTGGCTCAGGCAAACTAGTGACTCAATATAGTTCCGACGGCTCAGGCAGACCGGTGACTTAATATAACTCCGGTGGCTCAAGCGGCAAGGGCGGCTCAACGCGGCTCCGGCGGGTTGATGTAGATTAAGCTGCACGGGCGGCGACTTGTGCACACCTGTTCCATCAGTAAGCGGGCACAGACACCGGTGCGTGATGGTGCTGACGTACACTTCATAGGCACAACATGGCACCACATTTGCTGCACATAAAAATATATAGACCAAAGTAATTGTTCTTTGATGAAAACAATATGTTTAATAAAACAAACTTAGATAGATTTTACCTGATAAGTTAGGCCAGAAATCATCCGCCGCAGAGTTGATGATCACCTCGGTGACGCTGAAAACAATCACGACCGAGTCGGCCGTGGGAGCAGACAGATGAGCCGGCCGTGGCATTGTAAGCCGATGCGGATGGGAGAGTCGGCAGCAACGTTGTAAGCCGGTGCGGACGGGTGAGTAATCGCAAGCGTGGTAAGCCGCTCGAACGGGCAAGTTAATGTAGACCAGGCCACAGGAGCGGCAACTTGCACACGTCCGTTCATCGGATAGTGTGGCACGGACGAAAACGTCGCTGCAGAACGTTACCGGTGTGTGCTCCATACCCGCAGTATAATGCCTCATTTGTAATGAACAATTGCTCCATACCCGCAGTGTAATGCCTCCTGATGCATTGGGATGACAAATGATCTTTGTATGTCCATAATTTAACTGGGATACGGAGCCCACATTTTTTTTCTCTCTTTTTGTTTTTCTTTGTTAATCATCCAATCAGCTCCCCACCTTTCCTTTCTTCAGGCGGCAACCAGCAGGAGAGATGCCTGGGGGCAGTGGCTCGGAGGCAAAACCAAGCAGGGGCGACTTGAGGCGCGGTAGCCTAGAGGCAAGGCAGCAGGCGACGGCGACTCGAAGCTCCTTCTTTTCATGTGCTGCTGTCTTTTCCTTGAGATGGCAGAGGAACTTGCGACAGCAACGTGGGGTGAGGCGTGGAGCAGAGAAGAAACAGGCCCAGGCAGAGACGGGATCATAAGCGGACCAGAGCCGGCGGAGGGCGTGGCAAAAGTAGAAGCAGTCCACAGCTTACGGTAAGTCGGGAGTTCATGCATGTACAATGATTGTACTCTCTCCATGCATATTCAGTAGTTATACTTCCTTGGAATTTTGCTAGCAAGGTGTAGTAGTTGATGGCCTTTCACGTGGAAAAGCATGAGAATCCATCAGGTTTTGACTTTTCCGTCTTCATAATGACTTCGGTGCTCTTTGTTGGATTTTTTTTAAACACAGTGTTGCACGGCTGCATCTTCAGATCGTTTCTCACCACTAGTATTATCTCAACATCTTCCATCATCTCGGAGCAGAGGTGGTCTGAACCTGCACCTTCTCGGCTTCCTGGCAGAGCCGGACAAGCGACTCGAAACAGCATTGGCCGGCGTGACGGAGGGCGGCTCAACATCGGCTGGCTCAAGATGAAAGGCAGCGGCAGCGGCCGACCGCGGCCAAGGAGCGATGCGGCAGATTATGGTCAAGGTGGCGGAGTCGAGGCGGAAAAAACAGCCTATGGCAGTAACGATTTGGCATGGGCGGGGCGGCTCATCACGAGGCTCTGCAACGGAGCAGCGACTTAGAAGCAGGGCGAGACCACGACGGCAGAGAATGGAGGGCCATGGCCACAGAGACGGGGGCGGTCCGCTCCACCGGGCAGCTCGGATAGCTGCAGCAGAGGCGAAGACAGGCGGGCCCACGGGGGCGGCTCCGGGCGATTCAGAGCAGCGGCGGAATACGGCGCCTCGAGGCGAGGACGCAGGCACGGACGATCGACGAGTCCGAGTCGTGGCCGGCTCTCTTTTCGGGTCGTGGTTCCCTTTTTTGACGTAGGAAACCCTTGCTTTAGCCCACGTATATCAGGAACAGGTTCCGCACTTGATTATTTTTATTACTCACATTAGCCGCCCTGGATGCGATCTGCTCCACGCACAGTTTCCTTCCAAAAACAAGAAGCAAGGATGCGATCTGCAGCGACTCGGCGACCACGTGCAAGGTTTTTTGCAGCGGAAAACTTCCATCCATCTCACGGCGAAAAATCTATCCAGTTTCGATGGATCGTCCGGTCACAGCTTTGCATATCATGCAACCCTAATTTCTTGTCAACTCAAATCTTGTAATTCCAGATCCAAAACAAATCCGGTGTCATTGTCTCATGCCGGCTCTTCTTCAACCGGCCAATCGCGTGTTTCCCGATCCTTGAGAGTGCGCCCTCCAAGAACTCAACACCACCGTGCACAGACCTCGTGGTGGGCGCCAACTGTCGTGGATTTGTCATGGCAGATGTCCTAGTGTGAGGACTTAGTCGCGAGGCCAATGCATCTATGTGGTAGCTTGAGAGGGGTTAGACGGAATCGAGAGACACAACACAAGACAAGGATTTAGACAACTTCGGGCCCCGGGAAACATCATCCGGTAATAACCCTACATGCTGTTTGTGGCTAGGTCTCATTATGATCATGTGGGAGTCGCCGGTAAGCCGACTCTTTGTGTCTAGCCCTAGAGATTGTTTCTTGTTGCCTGTTCCTCTTTGGGGAGCCCTGCCCCTCCTTATATAAGTTAGAGGGGCGGGTTACATGTGGAGTTCTATTAGGATTAGGACTAGTCTACCTTCTAATACAAACCGGATACAAGTCCTGGTCTTAACTCTTTGTAAGGTAAATATTCTTCATGCCTTTTCTCTTAAACCGACCCACCATTAACATAAAACCGGCCTTCCATAAACCGCCCGTTAGGCCATCGGGTCTTGTCGCTCCAATAACCCACCTGCCGGATTACCAATGAATCGTAAACCGCCAGGTCCAAATGGGTCACCAGTAAATCGTCAAGTCCGGCCGGGTTACGCCGCGGGGTATATCCCCGACAGGTAGTATGACCCGTTGTTCAGGTTCTTGCTGACCACAAAGGGTCCTTCCTATGGCGGGGATAGCTTGTGCATATCAGACTGATCCTGGATGAGCCGGAGCACTAAGTCACCTTCCCGAAAAGTTCTGGACCTAACCCAGCGGCTGTGGTAGCGGCGCAGGTCTTGCTGGTAAATCACCGAGCGGGCTATTGCCAAGTCTCGCTCTTCGTCCAACAAGTCAAGTGCATCCTGACGAGCTTTTTTGTTATCAGCCTCAACGTAAGCCGCCACGCGGGGTGAGTCATGACAGATGTCACTTGGCAGGACCGCCTCTGCTCCATACACCATAAAGAAAGGTGTATAACCCGTAGATCTGTTAGGTGTAGTGTTGATGCTCCAGATCATAGAGGGTAACTCCTCCACCCAACAACCCGGCGTCCGCTATAAGGGGACCAAGAGCCGGGGTTTTATACCCTTCAAGATCTCCTGATTGGCTCTTTCTGCTGGGCCATTGGATTGAGGATGGGCGACTGCCGAAACATCAAGCCGGATATGTTCTCATTGGCAGAACTCTTCCATGGCACCTTTGGAAAGATTGGTGCCATTGTCAGTTATGATGTTGTGTGGAAAACCAAAATGAAAAATCACCTTTTTCATGAACTGAACCGCCGTGGCTGCATCACACTTACTGACCGGCTCTGCCTCAACCCACTTTGTAAATTTATCTACTGCCACCAGGAGGTGTGTCTTTTTATCCTTAGACCTTTTGAAAGGCCCGACCATATCAAGCCCCAGACTGCAAATGGCCAAGTAATCGGAATCATCCTCAACTCTTGAGCCGACACATGAGCTCGTCGTGAGAATTTCTGACAACCGTCACATTTACTGACCAAATCCTCCGCGTCAGCATGAGCCGTCAGCCAATAGAAACCGTGACGGAAAGCCTTGGCCATGAGAGATTTTGAGCCGGCATGATGACCGCAATCCCCTTCATGGATCTCATGAAGTATTCCTGACCCTCCGCAGGTGACACACAACGTTGAAATGCCCTAGTGACACTGCGATGATGTAACTCACCATGAACAATAGTCATGGATTTAGACCGCCGGATGATCTGTCTCGCCAAGGTCTCATCCTCAGGCAACTCTCCCCGGGTCATGTAAGCCAAATACAGCACTGTCCAATCTGGGATGACATGAAGTGCCGCCACCAACTGTGCTTCCGGGTCTGGAATAGCTAAGTCTTCCTCTGTGGGTAACTTAACAGAAGGATTATGCAAGACGTCCAAAAAGGTGTTAGGTGGCACCGGCTTACGCTGAGATCCCAACCGGCTTAGAGCATTAGCCGCCTCATTCTTCCTCCGATCAACGTGCTCGACTTGATAACCTTTGAAATGCCCAGCTACCGCATCAACTTCACGACGGTAAGCCGCCATGAGGGGATCCTTGGAGTCCCACTTGCCTGACACCTGTTGAGCCACGAGGTCTGAGTCGCCCAAGCACCTTACCCGGCTCAAATTCATCTCTTTGGCCATCCGAAGACCATGGAGTAAGGCTTCATACTCAGCTGCATTGTTAGTACAAGGAAACATAAGCCGGAGCACATAACAAAATTTGTCACCTCGGGGGGAGGTTAAAATGACTCCAGCCCCCGAGCCTTCCAACTGCCTAGACCCATCAAAGTGAATAGTCCAATACGTGTTATCTGGCTTCTCCTCAGGTGTCTGCAGCTCTGTCCAATCATTGATAAAGTCCACCAGGGCTTGAGACTTAATAGCAGTCCGTGGCATGTACTTCAAACCATGAGGCCCAAGCTCAATGGCCCACTTGGCGACTCGTCCTGTGGCCTCTCTATTCTAAATGATGTCTCCCAAGGGGACATAACTTACCACGGTGATTGGGTGACCCTAGAAGTATTGCTTCAGCTTCCGGCTTGCCATGAACACCCCGTAAACAAGCTTCTGCCAATGTGGATACCTTTGCTCAGACTCAATGAGCACCTCACTGATGTAGTAAACCGGCAGTTGAACCAGATGCTCCTTGCCAGCCTCCTTGCGCTCCACCACGATTTCAACACTGACAGCATGTGAGTTCGCAGCCACATATAATAGCAATGACTCTCTATCAATGGGGGCCGCAAGGACCGGCGGCTCAGATAACTGTCTCTTTAAATCTTCAATGGCAGCATCAGCAGCATCACTCCAGACAAAAGTGTCTGTTTTCTTCATCATATGATAGAGTGGTAAAGCCTTCTCACCTAACCGGCTTATGAAACGACTTAAAGCAGCCACACGACCCGCCAGCCGCTGAACATCATTGATGCACGCCGGTTTAGCCAAAGAGGTAATTGCCTTGATCTTCTCCGGATTAGCTTCAATACCCCTGTTGGAGACCAGGAAACCCAAAAGCTTGCCTGCAGGCACACCAAACACACACTTGTCCGGGTTAAGCATCATTTTGTAGACCCTGAGATTATCAAAGGTTTCCTTTAGATCAGATATCAAGGTTTCCTTCTCTCTGGACTTCACCACTATGTTGTCTACGTAGGCATGAACATTGCACCCAATCTGGTTGTGAAGACAATTCTATACACACCGCTGGTAAGTCGCCTGGGCACTCTTGAGCCCAAATGGCATAGATACATAGCAGAAGGCTCCAAACGGAGTGATGAATGCCGTCTTCTCCTGGTCCATAACTGCCATCTTGATCTGATGATAACCAGAGTAAGCATTCAAAAAAGCTCAAACGCTCACAACCCGCCGTAGCATCAATGATTTGATCAATGCGGGGGAGAGCAAAGGGATCAGCCGGACAAGCTTTATTCAAGTCCGCATAATCCACACACATCTGCCAGGTGTCGTTCTTCTTAAGGACAAGCACCGGGTTAGCCAACCACTCCGGGTGAAAAACTTCAACAATGAACCCGGCCGCTAAGAGCCGGGCCACCTCCTCTCCAATAGCTTTCCGTCTTTCTTCGTTAAACCGCCGAGGAAACTGCCTGACCGGCTTATACTTCGGATCAATATTAAGAGTGTGCTCAGCAAGTTCTCTTGGTACACCTGGCATGTCAGAAGGTTTCCATGCAAAGATGTCCCGGTTCTCACGGATGAACTCGACGAGCGCGCTTTCCTATTTAGGATCCAGGTTGGTACTGATACTAAACTGCTTGGACGAGTCGCCTGGAGTAAAATCAACAAGCTTAGTTTCAGCAGCCGACTTAAACTTCATCGCCGGGTCATGCTCTGTGGTTGGCTTCTTCAGAGAGGTCATATCCGTCGGGTCAATGTTATCTTGATAACACTTCAGCTCCTCTGCTGCACAAACAGACTCAGCTTAAGACGCATCGCCTTCTTCATATTCCAGGGCTATCTTCTGACTCCCATGCACACTGATGGTGCCCTTATGACATGACATCTTAAGCTGCAAATAAACGTAACACGGGCGGGCCATGAACTTGGCATAAGCCGGCCGCCCAAACAGAGCATGATATGGACTCTTGATTTTGACCACCTCAAAAGTTAACTTCTCCGCCCTAGAATCATACTCATCTCCAAAAGCCATCTCCAGTTCAATCTTACCGACTGGGTTTGCCGACTTACCAGGCACCACTCCATGGGAAATGGTGTTGGATGTCTTTAAGTTTTTGTCAGTCAAACCCATGCATCGAAAGGTCTCGTAATAGAGGATGTTGATGCTGCTACCTCCATCCATGAGTACCTTAGTGAATTTATATCCACCGACCCGAGGTGCTACCACCAAGGCTAACTGACCCGGGTTGTCAACCCGCAGAGGGTGATCTTCTCTGCTCCACACAATAGGCTGCTCTGACCACCTTAAATAACTGGGAACTGCCGGCTCAATAGAGTTCACAGCCCTTTTATGAATCTTCTGGTCTCGTTTGCATAAGCTAGTGGTGAACACATGATATTGTCCACTATTCAGCTACTTCAGATTGCTCTGATGACCCGACTGCTACTGCTGCTGACTTCCCTGACCAGACTGCTGATGATTATAGCCACCTTGATTTCCCTGAAAGCCGGAATTTGAACCACCACCCGGGCCATGATAACCTCCAGCTCCTGAGCCGCCACCTGACCCATGATTACCGTCGAACATGTTGGAATTCTTGAAAGCCTTCATGATCGCGCAATCCTTCCATAAGTGAGTGGCTGGCCTTTCCCGGGTGCCGTGTCTCGGACAGGGCTCATTGAGTAGCTGCTCAAGAGATGGACCTGACCCGCCAGAACGAGGGGGCGGCTTCCCCTTACGTCTCTGATGGTTACCCTGTGCGTTGGCGTTGGCCACAAACTCCGGGTTACCATCGGCCTTACGCTTATTGCCTCCTTGATTTGTCGGGTTATGCCGCTGACCCTTTCCATTGTCGTTCTTCTTTCCCTTCCCTGTCTTTTCCTCATCAGACGCGGGATCCTTGGTACTATCCGAATCGGCGTATTTGACTAAAGCCGCCATCAGCGTACCCATATCATTGCAATCACGCTTAAGGCGCCCCAACTTTTGTCTCAGCGGTTCAAATCGGCAATTTTTCTCCAACATGAGGACTGCTGAGCCGGCATCCATCTTGTCAGATGAATGTATTATCTCCTTGACCCGGCGCACCCAATGAGTGGTAGATTCACCCTCCTCTTGCTTACAGTTAGTCAAGTCCACAATTGACATGGACTGCTTGCAGGTGTCTTTGAAGTTTTGAATGAACCGGGCTTTTAATTCCGCCTATGAGCCGATGGAGTTGGGTGGCAGGCCCTTTAACCAAGATCGGGCCGTTCCATCCAACATCATGGTGAAGTACTTAGCCATTGCCGCGTCACTAACCTCCAACAGCTCCATAGCCATCTCATAGCTCTCAATCCAGGCCCAGGGCTGTAAGTCGGCCGTATAATTTGGCACCTTTCTGTGTCCCTTGAAGTCCTTGGGCAGACGCACATTACGTAGAGCCGGCACCAAACAAGGAACACCGCTGGTTCTGGTGGCTACTCCTGCCTCAACAGAAGTCGTCGGATAATCTGGGAGGGCCTGATGAGTCGCCTGCTGAGCCGCCAGTTGAGCCGCCTACTGGTCCTCCTAACGTATCCGGTCTTGCACCGGGTTATAACCGCCGGGCTGGTTATGGCGCTGGGCGTTGCTTGACAAAGCTTCTGATTCCATGTGCCTGTTGTAACTCGGGCTCTGGCTTGGGCGAGGAGTTGAGTGAATCCTGTCCCGACTATAGGAATAAGCCTCTTGCTGAGCCAGGGCCGTCTGGACGAGTTCTCTGATCCTTCGCATCTCCACTGCTATTGGATCATCACCATCCACTGGGAGAGCCGCCAAACATGCCGATGCTGCAATCGGATTCTCCATGGGGTTAGAAAAGTGACCCGGTGGTGTGGGTACGTAGCGGGGCGAGGCCATATTCCCATGAGGAGGTGCCATCACCCGAGGCTGAACCGGTCCTCCTGCCCCGGCTGTCATGAACTAATTTGCTTCTGGCGGGTTACTTGGGCCGGCTCCGGGTGTAGTGAAAAGATTTCGGGGATCGTAAACCAGAGGAAAATGGGATTGAGTTTTCTGGTGTCTCCTCCTCAGCACCTCATTAGACGCGTTCAGGCTCATCGTAAGCTGGAAAGCTTCTGACTGGAGCTGCTGGGCCCGTGCATCCAAAGCCACCCGCTCTGTGGCCAATCTGGTGTCCTCAGCTGCTAAGGCCTCCTTGGCCCGAGCTATTTCCTCACGCACCTGTGCCACCTCCGCATTATGCTCATCTTGATTTGCAGGAATAACTTGGTGGTTAACAGGGCCGTCAGCTTATCCATGAGATCCATCAGCACTTGAGCCGGCGGGCGCACAGGGCCTTCTGCCCCGGCTGCTCCTGACCTGGACGTTATTGCTGTTGCGCCTGTAGAATTCTGACCGGGTTGAGTACCAGCTATGAAGACCCCTACGCAGCTTGGCGGCTCAAAGGGGTCCAGAATACTGCTATCGGAACAGCCCCCAAGCCCGCCATCTTGCAATAGATATAGCGAATCTGTTGAACCGGTGGACGAATCACCGTCAGAGAGAATGGCCGTCTCAAGAGAACTCGGTGGAGCCGGATAGAAATTTTCGGTGGGGCCAAGTTTGACTTTTGGTTTGGGACATATGTGGATGTGAGAAAGTAGTTGAAGGCTTTGGAGCATATCACTAAGCACTTTAGCAAGCAATCCATTAAGCAAAACCTCATCCCCTCTTAATAGTATTGGCTTTCCTATGGACTCAATGTGATCTTGGATCACTAAAATGAAAACTGTAGAGTCCTGAGTTTTGAGCTTGAGGCAATCCTTTGTCCTTATCATCTCGAAGGGGTTCCACATCCTCTAGTCCATGCCACTCCATTATTGAACTTATCTGAAGCATTTTAGATCAAAGCATTAGTCCAACAAGAGATATGTTGACATTAATTACCAAAATCACCCAAGGAGCACTTGTGCTTTCAATCTCCCCCTTTTTGGTAATTGATGACAACATACATCAAAGCTTTAGATAAAGATATAGAGAAAAACAAGTAAAGCTTTGGAAAGACATGTAACATGCATAGGCTCCCCCTACATGTATGCAATCATGTAAATATGGAATATAGGAGCATGTGAATGCGTAAGCATGACAGGGTAAGCAATGTATTACATGTATCTTGGATATATGCATCAGAGCAAATGATGTGAGTATAGGAAATGTACCTTCATGCTCATGAGTCCTTCTTGCAAACAATTTGTACATTAGCAAGAAATCCTCATGCACATGACTGTGATGCATATACTTACCTTGTGGTCTTGAGTTGGCTTAGGAAGTAATGAACTTGAGTAAACAAGATTAGATAACACAGATACATCTACTAGCCAGAACAAACAAAAGAAACCACAAGAGTACCAAGACTGGGATGGCATGTAGAGAGTGAGTACTGAGTACTCTATTGGATGTAGACATGTCCCCAAGGGTAAAGATATGCAATGAATTCAAAGATTTCCTTCCCTTAGATGTCTTGCTCCCCGTGAATCTTGCATGGGATACTGGGAGAAGATAGGGAACAAAAAAATTAGAGCAAATGCAAACAAACAAATATGAACATGTCTTTCCCCTCTTAAAGACATGTGACTTCTCTCCTCTTGAACACCAAGCATCTGGGGCCTTTGATGTGATTCCTCTTTCTCCCTCTTGAAGAACTCTCTCCCCCTGTCAAAGTGATTAAGCTTTGATGTGATCTCTCTCTCCCCCTTTGACATCAATTTCCAACAAGGGCTCTTCTGGATTTTTGGGTTTGGTCCTTGAGTCACAGAGCAAAGAAGCATGTTGAATGTGATGCTGGTAGAGGACAAGAATCATTGAGTGGAGCTGGAGCTAAAAGAATGCAGGAACAAGTGGCAAGTTGTCTTTTCTGCAGTGAAATCGGTGGCACTGAGTTGTGTGCTTCGGTTTCACCGAAAGGATTCGGTTGGACCGAAAGCAACAGATCAGTGTGACCGAGTTCATCACAGAGAAGACACTTGTCACCTCAGCTCACTAGACAAGTAAGATCTCACAAGGATTTGCAAGGAATTAACTAAAGGATTTGCAATGAATTGGATGCAGGGAATACAAAAGAAAAATAAAAAGAAAATAAATCTAGATGAAAAGGGAAACAAATATGCATGAGACAAATGCAAGAGCACCGAGAAACACAAGAGAATTTCATCTAGAATTGGTCAGCGACAAAGTCACCTATGTTACAGTATATTGACTTAGGAGTCAAGTGAGGGCACTTGATCATAGGTCATACTCATCGTTTAAGCTCAAAATGGGGTTACCATTTTTCGTTTAAGCATCTTGATGTATTCACATCTTGTTGAGTTGCTTTGACCCATGACTTGGAGTAAAGCTTCTCTAAGATGGAATAACATACCTTGGGTGGTGGTGTTGATCTTGATCATGTAGTTGAACTTGTGTGGGTTGCTCAAGGTTGATTTAGCTCATCAAGAGTTGGGAGCACCACTTGGAATTTGAGTTCATCTACCTACATGGGTTAGTTTTGCAAGGAAGAGCACTTGTGTATCCAAAATGACAATCATAAAACTTAATATATAATTTGTCAAAGGATATGTTTGGAGAGTTTCATGATTCCTTGTTTTCAACCACCATTGTGTAGAGACTTGGTGATGTAGAGATTGCTCAAGATGTGAGTGAGTTGCAATCTCATAGATTTAGATTCATCCAAGTACCTACAAGGGTTAGATAGCATGCAAGGGTGCACATATATCCAAGACATATAAATAGCATCAGGAAAGAAGTATCAAGGATTAGTCAAAGGCTCATGCCTTGCATGTATCCAAATGGAGTTCCTACTCCATGTTTGAAGCATCAATGATGTTCAATTCACCTCTCAAGTGGCAAAAAACTTTCTCATCAAGCGGTTTGGTGAATATATCCGCCAATTGCTTATCGGTGTGAACATGCTTAAGATCAATATCCCCTTTAGCAACATGATCTCAAATGAAATGATGACGAACTTCAATATGCTTAGTTCGTGAATGTTGCACAGGATTATGAGCAATCTTAATAGCACTTTCATTGTCACAAAGCAATGGAACATGTTTCACATATATCCCATAATCCATAAGAGTTTGGGTCATCCAAAGTAATTGAGCACAACATGAACCAGCGACAATGTATTCCGCTTCGGCAGTGGATAAGGATACCGATTTTTGTTTCTTGGAGGACCAAGACACAAGAGATCTACCAAGAAATTGACAAGTACCCGAAGTGGACTTTCTATCAACCTTGTCTCTGGCATAGTTCGAATCGGAGTAGCCGACAAGATCGAAAGAAGACCTCTTAGGATACCAAATGCCAAAATCTGGTGTATGTATTAAGTATCTCACTATCCTTTTCACAGCCTTAAGATGACATTCTTTAGGGGGCGCTTGATATCGTGTACACATGCACACACTTAGCATAATATCAGGACGAGAGGCACATAGATATGACAATGAACCAATCATAGAGCGGTAAACTTTTTGATCAACTGGTTCACCATCTTTGGTTAAATCAAGATGTCCACTAGTAGGCATGGGTGTATTCATACCTTTGCATTCTTACATATTGAACTTCTTGAATAAGTCCTTGGTGTACTTTGTTTGAGAAACAAAGGTACCTTCCTTAGTTTGCTTGATTTGCAAACCAAGAAAGAATTTGAGTTCACTCATCATAGACATCTCAAACTTCTCCGACATTAGCTTTCCAAACTTCTCACTAAAATGAGGGTTAGTCGAACCAAATATAATATCATCAACATAAATTTGGCACACAAATAGTTCTCCATTAACCCTTTTAGTAAAAAGAGTAGAATCTATATTTCCAATTTCAAAGCCTTTTTCAATAAGGAACTCGGTCAAGCATTTATACCATGCTCTAGGAGCTTGTTCAAGACCATAAAGAGCTTTGTGATGTTTGTAAACATGATTAGGTTTCTTAGGATTGACAAAGCCGGGAGGTTGCTTAACATAAACTTCCTCCTCAATTTCACCATTTAGAAAAGAACTTTTAATGTCCATTTGGTACAAGGTGATATCATGGTGATTAGCATAAGCAAGTAAGATGCGAATGGACTCAAGTCTAGCAACGGGGGCATATGTCTCACCATAGTCCATACCTTCGACTTGAGTGTAGCCTTGGGCGACGAGACGAGCTTTGTTGCGAACTACTTGTCCATCTTCATCTTACTTGTAGCGAAACACCTATTTGGTACCAATGATGTTGTGGTTGTTGTCGAGCTTCTCGACCAATGTCCACACTTGGTTTCTCTCAAAGTTGTGTAGCTCGTCATGCATGGCGTTTATCCAATTCGGATCTTCCAATGCTTCTTCAACCTTCATAGGTTCAATGCTAGAGATGAATGAATAATGTTCACAAAAATTTGCCAAACGAGTTTTAGAGCAAGTGATTCTCCCGGTTTGGATATCATTGTATATTTGCTCAATGGGATGGTCTTTGGCGACTCTTGCTCGAACTCGTGGGAGCTTTTGCTTGGGTCGGGGTGGAACATCTTATTCATCTTGTCCTTCTTCTTGGCCTTCTTCATTGATGGCGTCGTCGTTCTCTTGTCGTGGTGGAGGAGGTTGATGAGGTTCATCTTGGTGTACTCCCTCATTTTCTTCATCTTGATGTGTCCCATTTGTGGATGCTTCCATGTCGACTCTTGGTTCACCTTGTCGTGAGGTGGAAACTTCCACTTGGACGGACGAGGTACTCTCCTTTACCTCCGTTGGACGGATCTTGCCAATAGACAAGTCTTGGATTGCTTCCGAAGGGTCTTTGTCTCCTAGATCAATTGGAAATTGCTCTACTTGCGGGCCGTTAGATTCATCAAACTTCACATCTACCGTCTCTTCAACCTTTCGGGTGAAATTGTTGTAGACACGGTAAGTGTGAGAGTTTGAGCCATAACCAAGTAGGAAACCTTCATGACATTTAGGAGCAAATTTAGAACGACGATGCTTATCAAGAATGTAGTACTTTGAGCCGAATACTCAAAAGTATCCAACTTGGGGTTTGTTACCGGTGAGGAGCTCGTATGCCGTCTTGCCGAGTAGCTTGTGAAGATATAAGTGATTTGTTGCATGACAAGCTGTCTCAACCGCTTCTGCCCAAAAGTGTTTTGGAGTCTTGTACTCATCAAGCATCGTTCTTGCCATCTCAATAAGGGTCCGATTCTTCCTCTCAACAACTCCATTTTGTTGAGGTGTGTACGTAGCCGAGAACTCGTGTGAGATCCCTTCTTCATCAAGAAAGGTATCCACATTTGCGTTCTTGAACTCCGTTCCATTGTCACTCCGAACCTTCTTGATCTTCGCTTCAAATTGATTTTGGGCCTTTCTAGCAAAGTTTTTGAAGATCTTTTGGACCTGCAATTTATCATCAAGAAAGAACACCCACGTAAATCTTGAAAATCATCGACTATGACTAGACCAAATGAGTTACCACCGAGACTCTTGTAGGCATTGGGACCAAAGAGATCCATGTGAAGTAGCTCAAGCGGTATTCTCGTGGTCATGATGTTCTTCACGGGATGGCTTCCTCCAACTTGTTTTCCTGCTTGACAAGCACTACAAAGTCTATCCTTGTCAAATATAACATCTTTTACTCCAAGGATATGATCACCTTTAATAAGCTTATCAAGATTTCGCATGCCCACATGACCTAGCCTTCTACGCCACAACCAGCCTTTAGAAGATTTAGCAATGAAGCAAGTTCTAGGTTGAGCCTTTTTAGTGAAATCAACAACGTAGAGATCACCTCTACATATACCGGTAAAGACCATTTTATGATTATCTCTACGAAACACTTGGCAATCTACTTCAGTAAATAGAACATTGAAACCAAAATCAGCAAGTCTAGATACTGAAAGCAAATTATACCCAAGAGATTCAATGAGCATGACATTTTGTATGGAGCTATCATGTGAGATAGCCACCTTACCGAGGCCAACCACCTTACCCTTTGAGTTGTCACCAAAAGTGACATACTTTCGAGGGTCGTTGTTTTCAGCAAGCTCACGAAACATATCATTGTCTCCGGTCATATGATCTGTACATCCACTATCAAGGACCCATTCCTTTCCTCCAGCCATGTAGCCGCGAAGATTAGCCATAAGACCAAAGTGTCTCATCGCATCATAAAGATCATAGTCACTATCATCATCCTCATCATAGTATCCATGTTCAACATCGTCTTGTATTTGATCAATTCCTAGAGAGGGTAATTCATTAGATAAATGATCATCACAATGGTCATCTTTATGAATTATAATAGCTTTGGAGATGATATTGCTAATGATTCCAACATCTCCTTTGGCACGCATGAGATTGGTAAGCTCAAATAGACAATCACCAAACTTAGGATCACTGGAATTCATCTTACTCAAGGCAATAGACTTATGGAGAATTTCATCTAAGTTTTGCAAGGAATAGTTTGGAAATATTTCCTCAAGAAATCTTCATATAGTGTAGGCGCAATCAAGAGTAGGCAAACATCCAATCAAGTTTCTAGGCAAGCCTCTAGTGATAAGATTAATAGTTCTAAGGTTGCGGATCATGTCGATAGACTCATCAAGGGTAGGATGCAAAGGATCAACATCAGGTGCACAAGGGATAGTAATGTACTTGTTCAAATGATATTTATTCAAAATCTCAAGCATCTCATTTTTCCACTCATGAAAGAACTCTCCATCAAGAATAGGCACTCTATGTCTAAGACTCCCCAATGTAGACTCATCCATCTTCCTCCAATGGTGATTAAACCAAAGCAATGGAGACCAAAGCTCTGATATCAATTGAAAGGATCGAGAAGAGGTGTCTAGAGGGGGGGGTGAATAGACTCTTAGTAAGAAAAGTTATTGTTTTTAATTTCTTTAAGTTGAAGTGGAGTTTTAGCACAAGTTCACACATTCACAATAGATATCAAGCAAGCATGATAAGAGTGTATGAGCAGCGGAAAGTAAATCATGCAAGTTGCAAGAATGTAAAGGGAAGGGATTGGAGTGTGCAAACGCAATTGGAGACACGGAGATTTTTTATCCGTGGTTCCGATAGGTGGTGCTATCGTACATCCACGTTGATGGAGACTTCAACCCACGAAGGGTAACGGTTACACGAGTCCACGAAGGGCTCCACTAATGAAGGGTCCACGAAGAAGCAACCTTGTCTATCCCACCATGGCCATCGCCCACGAAGGACTTGCCTCACTAGGGTAGATCTTCACGAAGTAGGCGATCTCCTTGACCGTACAAACTCCTTGGTTCAACTCCAAATCTTGACGGAGGCTCCCAAGTGACACCTAGCCAATCTAGGAGACACCACTCTCCAAAAGGTAATAGATGGTGTGTTGATGACGAACTCCTTGCTCTTGTGCTTCAATGATAGTCTCCCCAACACTCAACTCTCTCATAGGATTGGATTTGGTAGAAAGATGATTTGAGTGGAAAGCAACTTGGGGAAGGCTAGAGATCATGATTTATGTGGTTGGTGTTGGGGAACGTAGCAGAAATTCAAAATTTTCCTATGTATCACCAAGATCTATCTATGGAGAAACCAGCAACGAGGGGAAGGAGAGTGCATCTACATACCCTTGTAGATCGCTAAGCGGAAGCGTTCAAGAGAACGGGGTTGAAGGAGTCGTACTCGTCGTGATCCAAATCACCGGAGATCCTAGTGCCGAACGGACGTCACCTCCGCGTTCAACACACGTACAGCCCGGTGACGTCTCCCATGCCTTGATCCAGCAAGGAGAGAGGGAGAGGTTGAGGAAGACTCCATCCAGCAGCAGCACAACCGCGTGGTGGTGGTGGAGGAGCGTGGCAATCCTGTAGGGCTTCGCCAAGCACCGCAGGAGAGGAGGAGGGAGAGAAGCAGGGCTGCGCCATGGAGAGATCAGAACTCATATGTTGGCAGCCCCAAAACCCTCAAGTATATATAGGGGAGAGGGAGGGGGTGCGCCCCCTTTAGGGTTTCCACCCCAAGGGGTGCGGGAGCCCCAAACCCATCTATGGGTGGCGGCCACAAGGGGAGAAGGGGGAGGCGCACCTGGGGTGGGCCTTAGGGCCCATCTGCCCTAGGGTTTGCCCCCCTTCCCTCTTGGAGGCGCCTTGGGCCCTTGTGGGGGGGCGCACCAGCCCACCTGGGGCTGGTCCCCTCCCACACTTGGCCCATGTAGCCTTCCGGGGCTTGTGGCCCCACTTGGTGGACCCCCGGGACCCTCCCGGTGGTCCCGGTACGTTACCGATAAAACCCGAAACTTTTCCGGTGACCAAAACAGGACTTCCCATATATAAATCTTTACCTCCGGACCATTCCGGAACTCCTCGTGACGTCCGGGATCTCATCCGGGACTCCGAACAACATTCGGGTTACCGCATACTAATATCTCTATAACCCTAGTGTCACCGAACCTTAAGTGTGTAGACCCTACGGGTTCGAGAAGCATGCAGACATGACCGAGACGTTCTCCGGTCAATAACCAACAGCGGGATCTGGATACCCATGTTGGTTCCCACATGTTCCACGATGATCTCATCGGATGAACCACGATGTCGAGGATTCGATCAATCCCGTATACAATTCCCTTTGTCTATCGGTACGATACTTGCCCGAGATTCGATCGTCGGTATCCCGATACCTTGTTCAATCTCGTTACCGGCAAGTCTCTTTACTCGTTCCGTAACACATCATCCCGTGATCAACTCCTTGATCACATTGTGCACATTATGATGATGTCCTATTGAGTGGGCCCAGAGATACCTCTCCGCTTACACGGAGTGACAAATCCCAGTCTCGATTCGTGCCAACCCAACAGACACTTTCGGAGATACCCGTAGTGCACCTTTATAGTCACCTAGTTACGTTTTGACGTTTGGCACACCCAAAGCACTCCTACGGTATCCGGGAGTTGCACAATCTCATGGTCTGAGGAAATGATACTTGACATTAGAAAAGCTTTAGCATACGAACTACACGATCTAGTGCTATGCTTAGGATTGGGTCTTGTCCATCACATTATTCTCCTAATGATGTGATCCCGTTATCAATGACATCCAATGTCCATGGTCAGGAAACCGTAACCATCTATTGATCAACGAGCTAGTCAACTAGAGGCTTACTAGGGACATGGTGTTGTCTATGTATCCACACATGTATCTGAGTTTCCTATCAATACAATTCTAGCATGGATAATAAACGATTATCATGAACAAGGAAATATAATAATAATCATTTTATTATTGCCTCTAGGGCATATTTCCAACAGTCTCCCACTTGCACTAGAGTCAATAATCTAGTTCACAGCGATATGTGATTAACACTCAAGGTCACATCCCCATGTGACTAACACCCAAAGAGTTTACTAGAGTCAATAATCTAGTTCATATTTACCATGTGATTAACACTCGATGAGTTCTGGGTTTGATCATGTTATGCTTGTGAGAGAGGTTATAGTCAACGGGTCTGAACCTTTCAGATCCGTGTGTGCTTTACAAATCTCTATGTCATCTCCTAGATGCAGCTACCACGCTCTATTTGGAGCTATTCCAAATAACAGTTCTACTATACGAATCCAGTTTACTACTCAGAATAATCTGGATTAGTGTCAAAGTTTGCATCGGCGTAACCCTTTACGACGAACTCTTTTACCACCTCCATAATCGAGAAAATTCCTTAGTACACTAGTTACTAAGGATAACTTTGACCGCTGTCCTGTGATCCATTCTTGGATCACTCTTGTACCCCTTGACTGACTTATGGCAAGGCACACTTCAGGTGAGGTACACTGCATAGCATACTGTAGAGCCTATGTCTTAAGCATAGGGGACGACCTTCGTCCTTTCTCTCTATTCTGCCGTGGTCGAGCTTTAAGTCTTAACTTCATACCTTACAACTCAGGCAAGAACTCCTTCTTTGACTGATTCATCTTGAACACCTTCAAGATCATGTCAAGGAATGTGCTCATTTGAAAGTACCATTTAAGCGTTTTGATCTATCCTTATAGATCTTGATGCTCAATGCTCAAGTAGCTTAATCCAGGCTTTCCATTGAAAAACACTTTCCAAATAACCCTATATGCTTTCCAGAAATTCTACGTCATTTCTGATCAACAATATGTCAACAACATATATTCATCAGAAATTCTATAGTGCTCCCACTCACTTCTTTGGAAATACAAGTTTCTCATAAACTTTGTATAAACCCAAAATCTTTGATCATCATCAAAGCATACATTCCAACTCCGAGATGCTTACTCCAGTCCCTAGAAGGATTGCTGGAGCTTTTCATACTTATCAGCATCTTTCAGGATTGACAAAACCTTTCAGTTTGTATCACATACAACCTTTCCTCAAAAAAACATCGAGGAAACAATTTTTTGATATCCTATCTGCAAGATTTCACAAATAATGCAGTAATCGCTAATATAATTCCAACAGGCTCTTAGCATCGCTACGAGTGAGAAAGTCTCATCGTAGTCAACTCCTTGAACTTGTCGGAAAACATCTTAACGACAAGTCGAGCTTTCTTAATGGTGACATTTACCATCATTGTCCATCTTCCTTTTAAAATCCATATGTACCTAACAGCCTTACGACCATCAAGTAGTTCTTCCAAAGTCTACACTTTGTTTTCATACATGGATCCTTCTCTCGGATTATATGGCCTCGAGCCATATATCAGATTCCGGGCCCACCATCGCTTCTCCATAGCTCGTAGGTTCATCGTTGTCTAGCAACATGACTTCCAAGACAGGATTACGTACCACTCTGAAGTAGTACGCATCCTTGTCATCCCACGAGGTTTGGTAGTGACTTGATCTGAAGTTTCATGATCACTATCATAAGCTTCCACTTCAATTGGTGTAGGTGCCACAGGAACAACTCCCTGTGCCCTGTCACACACTAGTTGAAGAGACGGTTCAATAACCTCATCAAGTCTCCACCATCCTCCCACTCAATTCTTTCGAGAGAAACTTTTCCTCGAGAAAGGACCCGATTCTTGAAACAATCCCTTATTGCTTTCGGATCTGAGACAGGAGGTATACCCAACTGTTTTTGGGTGTCCTATGAAGATGCATTTATCCGCTTTGGGTTCGAGCTTATCAGCCTGAAACTTTTTCACATAAGCGTCGCAGCCCCAATCTTTTAAGAAATGACAGCTTAGGTTTCTCTAAACCATAGTTCATACGGTGTCATCTCATCGGAATTACGTGGTGCCCTATTTAAAGTAAATGTGATTGTCTCTAATGCCTAACCCATAAACTATCGTGGTAATTCGATAAGAGACATCATGGTATGCATCATATCCAATAGGGTGCAATTATGATGTTCGGACACACCATCACACTATGGTGTTCCAGGCTGTATCAGTTGTGAAACAATTTCCACAATGTCTTAATTCTGTGCCAAACTCGTAATTCAGATATTCATCTCTATGATCATATCATAGATCTTCTATCCTCTTGTCACGATGATTTTTCAACATCACCCTGAATTACTTGAACCTTTCAATAATTCAGACTCCTGATTCATCAAGTAAATATACTCAACATCTACTCAAATCATCTGTCAAGTAAGAGCATAACGATATCCACTACATGCCTCAGCACTCATTGGACTGCATACATCAAAATGTATTACTTCCAACAAGTTGCTTTCTAGTTCCATTTTACTGAAAACGAGGCTTTCAGTCATCTTGCCCATGTGGTATGATTTGCATGTCCCAAGTGATTCAAAATCAAGTGAGTCCAAACGGTCCTTTTGCCTGGAGTTTCTTCATGCATATACACCAATAGACATGGTTCGCATGTCTCAAACTTTTCAAAAAACGAGTGAGCCCAAAGATCCATCAACATGGAGCTTCTTCATGCGTTTTATACCGATATGACTTACGTGGCAGTGCCACAAGTAGGTGGTACTATCTTATATCTTTTGACATGAACATGTGTATCACTACGATCGAGATTCAATAAACCATTCATTTTAGGTGTAAGACCATTGAAGGTATTATTCAAATAAACAGAGTAACCATTATTCTCCTTAAATGAATACCCGTATTGCGATAGACATAATCCAATCATGTCTATGCTCAACGCAAACACCAATCTTGATGGTAGAGGGAGCGTACGATATTTGATCATATCAACATTGGAAACACTTCCAACACATATCGTCAGCTCACCTTTAGCTAGTCTCCGTTTATTCCGTAGCTTTTATTTCGAGTTACTAACAGTTAGCAACTGAACCGGTATCTAATACCCTGGTGCTACTAGGAGTACTAGTAAAGTACACATCAACACAATGTATATCCAATATACTTCTATCGACCTTGCCAGCCTTCTAATCTACCAAGTATCTAGGGTAATTCTGCTCCAGTGACTGTTCCCCTTATTACAGAAGCACTTAGTCTCGGGTTTGGGTTCAACCTTGGGTTTCTTCACTAGAGCAGCAGCTGAATTGCCGTTTCATGAAGTATCCCTTCTTGCCCTTGCCCTTCTTGAAACTAGTGGTTTCACCAACCATCAACAATTGATGCTCCTTCTTGATTTCTACTTTTGTTGTGTCAAACATCGCGAATATCTCAAGGATCATCATATATGTCCCTAATATATTATAGTTCATCACGAAGCTCTAGCAGCTTGGTGGTAATAGCTTCGGAGAAACATCACTATCTCATCTGGAAGATCAACTCCCACTCGATTCAAATGATTGTTGCATTCAGACAATCTGAGCACAAGCTCAACAATTGAGCTTTTCTCCCTTAGTTTGCGGGCCGAGAAAATCGTTGGAGGTCTTATACCTCTTGACGTGGGCACGAGCCTGAAATTCCAATTTCAGCCCTCGAAACATCTCATATGTTTCGTGACATTTCAAAACGTCTTCGGTGCCTCAATTCTAAACCGTTTAATTGAACTATCACGTAGTTATCAAAATGTGTATGTCAGATGTTCGCAACATCCACAGACAACGTTCGAGGTTCAGCACACTGAGCGGTGCATTAAGGACATAAGCCTTCTGTGAAGCAATGAGGACAATCCTCAGTTTACGGACCTAGTCCGCATAATTGCTACTATCAACTTTCAACTAAATTTTCTCTAGGAACATAACTAAACAGTAGAACTGAAGCGCGAGCTACGACATAATTTGCAAAATCCTTTTGACTATGTTCAGGATAATTAGGTTCATCTTATGAACTCCCACTCAGATAGACATCCCTCTAGTCATCTAAGTGATTACATGATCTGAGTCAACTAGGCCGTGTCCGATCATCATGTGAGACGGACTAGTCAACATCGGTGAACATCTTCATGTTGATCGTATCTACCATACGAATCATGCTCGACCTTTCGGTCTTCTGTGTTCCGAGGCCATATCTGTACATGCTAGGCTCGTCAAGTCAACCTAAGTGTTTGCATGTGTTCCGAGGCCATGTCTGTACATGCTAGGCTCGTCAACACCCGTTGTATATGAACGTAAGAATCTATACACCCGATCATCACGTGGTAATTCGAAACAACGAACTATCACAACGGTGCATAGTTAGGGGGAACACTTTATTGAAATTTTAATGAGGGATCATCTTATTTACTACCGTTGTTCTAAGAAAATAAGATGTATAAACATGATAAACATCACATGCAATCAAATGGTGACATGATATGGCCAATATCATATTGCTCCTTTTGATCTCCATCTTCGGGGCTCCATGATCATCATCGTCACCGGCATGACACCATGATCTCCATCATCGTGTCTTCATGAAGTTGTCTCGCCAACTATTACTTCTACTTCTACAGCTAACGGTTAGCAATAAAGTAAAGTAATTATATGACGTTTAAGTTGACACGCAGGTCATAAATAAATAAAGACAACTCCTATGGCTCCTGCCGGTTGTCATACTCATCGACATGCAAGTCGTGATTCCTATTACAAGAACATGATCATCTCATACATCACATATATCATTCATCACATCCTTTGGCCATATCACATCACATAGCATACCCTGCAAAAACAAGTTAGACATCCTCTAATTGTTGTTTGCATGTTTTACGTGGCTGCTATGGGTTTCTAGCAAGAACGTTTCTTACCTACGCAAAACCACAACGTGATATGTCAATTGCAATTTACCCTTCATAAGGACCCTTTTCATCGAATCCGATCCGACTAAAGGGGGAGAGACAGACACCCGCCAGCCACCTTATGCAACTAGTGCATGTTTGTCGGTGGAACCGGTCTCACGTAAGCATACGTGTAAGGTTGGTCCGGGCCGCTTCATCCCACAATGCCGCCGAATCAAGATAAGACTAGTAACGACAAGTAAATTGACAAAATCAGCGCCCACAACTACTTTGTGTTCTACTCGTGCATAGAATCTACGCAATAGACCTAGCTCATGATGCCACTGTTGGGGAACGTAGCAGAAATTCAAAATTTTCCTACGTATCACCAAGATCTATCTATGGAGAAACCAGCAACGAGGGGAAGGAGAGTGCATCTACATACCCTTGTAGATTGCTAAGCGGAAGCGTTCAAGAGAACGGGGTTGAAGGAGTCATACTCGTCGTGATCCAAATCACCGGAGATCCTAGTGCCGAACGGACGGCACCTCCGCGTTCAACACACGTACAGCCCGGTGACGTCTCCCATGCCTTGATCCAGCAAGGAGAGAGGGATAGGTTGAGGAAGACTCCATCCAGCAGCAGCACAATGGCGTGGTGGTGGTGGAGGAGCGTGGCAATCCTGCAGGGCTTCGCCAAGCACCGCAGGAGAGGAGGAGGGAGAGAAGCAGGGCTGCACCATGGAGAGATCAGAACTCATATGTTGGCAGCCCCAAAACCCTCAAGTATATATAGGGGAGAGGGAGGGGATACACCCCCTTTAGGGTTTCCACCCCAAGGGGTGCGGCAGCCCCAAACCCATCTATGGGTGGCGGCCACAAGGGGAGAAGGGGGAGGCACACCTCGGGTGGGCCTTAGGGCCCATCTGCCCTAGGGTTTGCCCCCCTTCCCTCTTGGAGGCGCCTTGGGCCCTTGTGGAGGGGCGCACTAGCTCACCTGGGGCTGGTCCCCTCCCACACTTGGCCCATGTAGCCCTCCGGGGCTTGTGGCCCCACTTGGTGGACCCCCGGGACCCTCCCGGTGGTCCCGGTACGTTACCGATAAAACCCGAAACTTTTCCGGTGACCAAAACAGGACTTCCCATATATAAATCTTTACCTCCGGACCATTCCGGAACTCCTCGTGACGTCCGGGATCTCATTCGGGACTCCGAACAACATCCGGGTTACCGCATACTAATATCTCTATAACCCTAGCGTCACCGAACCTTAAGTGTGTAGACCCTGCGGGTTCGGGAAGCATGCAGACATGACCGAGACGTTCTCCGGTACATAACCAACAGCGGGATCTGGATACCCATGTTGGTTCCCACATGTTCCACGATGATCTCATCGGATGAACCACGATGTCGAGGATTCGATCAATCCCGTATACAATTCCCTTTGTCTATCGGTACGATACTTGCCCGAGATTCGATTGTCGGTATCCCGATACCTTGTTCAATCTCGTTACCGGCAAGTCTCTTTACTCGTTCCATAACACATCATCCCGTGATCAACTCCTTGATCACATTGTGCACATTATGATGATGTCCTACCGAGTGGGCCCAGAGATACCTCTCCGCTTACACGGAGTGACAAATCCCAGTCTCGATTCGTGCCAACCCAACAGACACTTTCGGAGATACCCGTAGTGCACCTTTATAGTCACCCATTTACGTTGTGACGTTTGGCACACCCAAAGCACTCCTACGGTATCCAGGAGTTGCACAATCTCATGGTCTAAGGAAATGATACTTGACATTAGAAAAGCTTTAGCATACGAACTACACGATCTAGTGCTATGCTTAGGATTGGGTCTTGTCCATCACATCATTCTCCTAATGATGTGATCCCGTTATCAATGACATCCAATGTCCATGGTCAGGAAACCGTAACCATCTATTGATCAACGAGCTAGTCAACTAGAGGCTTACTAGGGACATGGTATTGTCTATGTATCCACACATGTATCTGAGTTTCCTATCAATACAATTCTAGCATGGATAATAAACGATTATCATGAACAAGGAAATATAATAATAATCATTTTATTATTGCCTCTAGGGCATATTTCCAACAGTTGGAATGGAATATCTTGACCTCAACACAAGTGTAGGTGGTTCTCTCTCAGAAAATGTATGTTGGAAGTGTAGGCATGTTCTGATGGCTCTCGCCACGAATGAAGAGTGGGTGGAGGGGTATATATAGCCTCCACACAAAATCTAACCGTTACACACAAATCACCAAACTCGGTGGGACCGAATCAGAGAACTCAATCAGACCGATTTAGTTCAAAATGTGAATGTTAGGATTTTCGGTGGGACCGATGTGCTAGGGTTAGGGTAAAACCTCATCTCAGTTTGACCAATTACACAAACTCGGTGGGACCGATTTGGGTAAGAAGTGAAACAGAGAGTTGGTCAAGCAAACTCGGTGGGACTGATTGCATATCTCGGTGAGACTGAAATTAGTGCAATAGGTAACAGAGAGTTTGCAAGCCCATCTTGGTGAGACCGAGATCCCAACGGTGAGACCGAATCGATTAGGGTTTCTGGCAGTGGCTATGTCAATAGAACTCGGTGGCGCCGGATAGAAAGTTTCGGTGGGGCCGAGTTTGACTTTTGGTTTGGGACATATGTGGATGTGCGAAAGTAGTTGAAGGCTTTGGAGCATATCACTAAGCACTTTGAGCAAGCAAGCCATTAAGCAACACCTCGTCCCTTCTTAATAGTATTGGCTTTCCTATGGACTCAATGTGATCTTGGATCACTAAAATGAAAACTGTAGAGTCCTGAGTTTTGAGCTTGAGCCAATCCTTTGTCCTTATCATCTCGAAGGGGTTCCACATCCTCTAGTCCATCCCACTCCAATGTTGAACTTATCTGAAGCATATTAGATGAAAGCATTAGTCCAACAAGAGATATGTTGACATTAATTTCCAAAATCACCCAGGGAGCACTTGTGCTTTCATCCGCCAAGCCGGCTCATCGTGCTCATTGCCTCCTGAAAGAGCTCACAGCGGACGACACTCCGCTCGCGCACAAGCTTGAGTGCGCGACCAGGTCCATCTCCCGTAGCAGGGGTTGCTGAAGGGGCCCGAGGCGGCTCGCCCCCTCCTAGCAGGGGCCGGGGGCTGGCGCTTCCCCGATCACCGTCTGGGCCACGACGGAGGCCTGGATGGGTGAGGGCCCACTGCTCGAAGTAGAATCCAGGATCAAAGCAATCCAGCCACCGTCCACAACCAGAGGGGGAGCCCTTGGCACGCTTGCCGCGCCCCAGGTGAGGCCACGAAAGAGAGACAAAAAAGGCGTGCGGTCGAGGTGCTAGGTTAGTGTGCTTGCCTCTCTGGTTGACCTTGCGCCGGGTGCGGCACGCTGGCTTGGGGAGCTCAAGGCCAATGGTGGATTCGAGGCAGGAGGAGGTTGCTTCCCAGGAGACTTCGTGGCCCTAGCAGAAGGGACCCTGAGGAGCCACCGTCAGGAGGAGGAGCAACACTCAAGAAATTACAAAGATAATGTACTCACTCGTCTATGGCGATATTCTTCCTGTGCTTCAACGGTCGGACGGCACCACTGCTGCATCTTGGAGACCGTTTCCTCTTGCAGAGCGCATCGAAGTCCAGACGGAGCCGACCGAAGCGTTGGATGCGGTAACCGGCACAGGGCGCAGCTGGCGAGGCGCCCGATGAGGCTGCCTCGTGAGTGCCAGGCTGACAGGAGCCCTCGGGCTCCGCCTCATGATGACTTGCTAAGACCACGGAAGCGTCGGCCTCAGGAGCAGTGGATTGCGTCGCCCCCTCAGCTATCACCCGAGGACAAGAGTCACGGGCTCCCGAAGATGGCACCTCGGGAGCCTCGAGCGGTGTCGACGCGTCAGCACCAGCGCCTCGGGCCCCCAGCGGTGCTCGTCCCCTGCATCCACTCTCGGGGTGAGTTCGGTGCTGGTGGAAGGGAGGGGGACCATGGAGACAGGGTCCTCGTGGGGCCCTTCAAGGCTGACTGGACGCAGCCCCCATTCATCGAAGGTTGGCATCTGCCTCACGAACTCCACCCTGTTTGAGCAGCAGTACAAAAGACAACCATCCTGAGGCATATCGGCTGGCGAGGGGTCGCCCATCAGGACCTTGAGCACCATTCTTCATGCCTCGGGAGGAAGCCCTGACTCCTGAAGCCTCATGCGATCCTGGTAGCCGGACAAGGCCCACATCGGCAGGGAATGGTGTTGGAGTGGGGCGACGCGGCGTCGGAGGAACTCCTTCACCACCATGGGCGCAGTCATGCTAAGATCTTTCAGCCTCTTCAATCGGAGCCAGACAAAGACAAGGCGGGAGTCCGCGAGCTTCTCGTGGCACCAGCCGGAGCTGGGAACAGCGGGTGCCGACGGCGAGAGCAGAGGGCTGAGCACGCCAACATCCACATACACCCATCGTGTCCTAAACCCGCTCACAGATGATGGGAGCTCAAAGTCAATTCCCGAGCCGGCCGTCGCAGCCACGGCCTGGAAGCTCAGGCATCCCGATCTTTGCCGATGGCCAGTTAGGTGCAGCGAGAAGAAATGGCGTAGTAGGGACACGGAAGGAGCAATGCCCACCATAGCCTCGCAGACGAAGGCGAAGACAACAAGAAGGGCGACTGATTGGGGACCGGCCCAGGTGCAACATATGGATCTGATAGTGGGAGAGCACGGCGTTGAAGAAGGCGGAGAAGGGAGGAATCAGGCCAGCCCACAAGGCATCGATGAAGAATTGGACCTTAGTGGTTGTCCTGTCGACGGAGGCGCGTGATGCAGACCAGGCCACCGTCATACCCATTCATTGAAGGCAGCGGCGAGCGCGGGGCGCACCTTGTCCATGGCCTCCTGGTTGAGCACCAATGACCGGCCCACAGCGGGTTCAATGGCCGGGGGTGGCCCGGTTGAAGACTGGGACTCCTTCTTTCCCTTCTCCGTTCGCCGAGGCGCCATGGCGACAAGGAGGGCCGAGCTCGAGATAGATTGGAAGAGGAGGTTACTGATTCGGAAGGGCAGGAGACTAGGAGGGGCGCGTCGCCAGGCAATGGGGGATAACTGTGTAAATCACGGTGGCCGCCTAACTAGGCGGATATCAAGGCTGCATGAGGAAGCGGGGCCGCCCACGTCCCATCGGTAGCCACGCGTCAACCGAGGCCGCATGCCATTGGGGCCCGCGGTGCTTCGCACTTGCCCCTTGGCTTCGCCTCGAAGCCAAGTCTATGCGCGCCTTGGTCCCGGGGCCTACTGTCGGCATTCTGGGAACGGGGGTCTCCAGACTTGCCTGCCTGCAGCCCACGGCGTGGCTCCACCAACGGCCCTGTACGGCCCATCCTCACTAGCAAACACTCAAGACCCTCGCGAGGGTCTAAGCCTCGCGAGGCGGACGTCACAAGACCTCCTCAGGGGTGGCCTCACCAGGCTGGCTCGCGAGGAGCGGAGAGATCAAGGCAAGGGGCACCTCGCGAGGTCCCTGTGACGCAAGCCATGACGACCATGGCCAGGCGGGCGCCAGCGCGCGCAGCGTCCTTGTTTCCTCTTTGGTGCTAAAGAGGCAAGCGCAGGTGAGGAGTCCCGAGGCATCAGACAAATGTTTCCATATGGGTGCAACAAGACCAAGACCAGCATGACGGCAGGATGGAGGTCACAGTGGAGCCCAAGACAACGTCACCACCAGAGCCTTTGGCAGGCGAAGACCACCTTTAGTCAGGATAACTTGTACTAGCTGCCCCCTTCAAACTTGGCCGTTGTGGGATCCCTTCCCGCTCAATATTTGGGAAGAGGACCGGGGCCTCTATAAATAGGACTAGCCACCACCATATCGGGGGACGGATCATTTGGACCACCCCTGCACTCACCAGCTCACCGAACACAAGAATACCTCTCCTCAGGAGGCTGTTCTTCCCCTATAACTGTTCATCCTCAGCCCAAGAGGCAATCCACCACACCAAACTGGATTAGTGTATTACACCACAATGGTGGCCCAAACCAGTATAAATCTTGTGTCCCTTTGTTCTTTGGGTTCGTCGAGCTAGGCCGCGAGATCGTGGAGCATGTGAGCTAGGGGGAGGAGAGATCTTCGTGCGCACCCCAGTGTTCGAACCTTAAGGGTTTTGCTGGAACCCGAGATCCGACACACACGTAGAGCGGCTCAACAGCGAGGGGAGGAGCAGCACGGCGTGGCGTAGCGGAACCAGGGAGCAGGCGGCTCCCGTAGCGGATGCAGCAGCTGGTGGCAGGTCAGAACAACACGGGGCAACACGGGAGGCCTGTAAGGCAATTTGATGCTCGGCAGGAATGGCGAGGGCATGAGCAAGTGGTGACCGTCGGACGGCGACGTCTTAACGCAGAGAAGCGACCAAGCAGCGGAGGTGTGTCGATGGAGCACAACCGCAGCAGCGGTTCGACCGGGGCGGCCCAAGGTGGTCGACACCTCGCGATGAAGCAAGGGCGGCTCACGGCCGCGGCAGAAGCGACTCAGCGGTCGGCGGATTAATGGCGAGGCCACGAAGGCGATGGCGGTTCACGATCGCGGTTGAGATGGGCAGTGGCTCACAGGCGCAGACAAAGCCCTCGGACAGCGGCGGCTCATCACCGGCGCGGAAGGCCGACTCGGTTCCGACCACGATCGAGACGGCGGGCTTGGCCATTGCACGAGGCTACGACAGCGGGAGCGGCGACTCGCAGGTGAGGCCGGGCGCTTGGCGGCTTACAACGGCAGTTGGTCAGAGCATCTTCAACAGCCGCCCAACGCGCGTCGCGCTAAAAATCAGTATACAGCGCCGGGTCAGCCAGCTTTTGCACGTGGCGGTGCGCTGGCTCCAGCGGCCGCCGCAAAATAAAGCGCACCCGAGCCGCTCTAGCAGGCGTGCTATATTTCATCTTTTTTTTCTTGACGCCTACTATTTGGGAGTACACATTTGGTTCCGATAGTACAAATGTGAGATAGTTCATCACATAGCCTGCATCTAGGATACAAAATAGTGCATAGATAGTTCATAGTGTTCTCCTACGATAGATAGAAAAACAAAAAACTACTACTACTACTCGTCGTTCTCCGACTCGAACTCTGCCTCGGTGATGTCCTCCTCCGACGTCTGAGCGTAGGCGTCAAGGAACCGCTCGTCGCTGGAGTACCAGGATGACGCATCTCCTAGCGCGATGTTGTATTTAGTGACCGCCTTCGCGTTCGCTTATCCTCACGATAGGCGGATCGCTCCTCCCTCCTCTCCTTCCTCTCTGCCCTCCTCTCGACGAAGAACTGTTCCTTGCTGATGATGTCTTGTGGGAAGCGTTGGCGCCACAGCGCCATGGCTTCCTCGTCCACCTCGGCCTGGCTGAGACGACGCTCCCTCCTTCGGTTCTCGCGACGATCCTCGTCGGTGATAAGCCGCGGGGGAGGCGCCAACTCTTGTGCCTGGTCCCGTGTCGCCACATCCGTGAAGCTCATGTCCCAACGGGACCGCCAGAGGCGCCACGCCGCAGCGTCGTACGCGCGGGCGCCATCCTGGGTAGTGTCGAAGGTTCCGAGGCCGAGGCGCATGCCGCCCGGTCGAATCTCGGCGGAGTAGTTGCCCGCCGGACGCATGCGGACGCCACGGTAGCCCGAAGCTCCCCGGCAGCGAGGCGGCATGGTGGCGCGGTGGTGGCGTGTCAGAGGCGAGGAGAGAAAGCGGTAGATGTAGTGTAGAGAGATCGCAGAGGGCGCTGTAATTTTATAGGCGCACCAGACGCGGTGCGCCAAATCTAGTGCGCGAGCTGCCGCCTTTTCCTGCCCGCGCGCTAGTTTCCCGCCTCCGCTGGAGCGTGCGAAAACATCCCGCGCGCGCTAAAATGCCAGATTACCGCGCGCACGCGTCTTTTGGCGCGGCTGTTGGAGATGCTCTCAGCGGCCGTTGGCGGTAGACCACGTTAGAAGTGAATGCATCAGGCGGCTGATGTGGCCGTGAGTGGATGTGAGGTAAGGCCGCGGAGGCAGCGGCTTCAAATCCAGGGCAAGACAAGGTGGCGCCGGCGACTGTCGGCGACATGGCGATTCATATAGGGTGGTCTCGCGGTAGAGACAAGGCCGTGACAGCGGAGGCGCGGTGGTTCGATGAAGCGAGTCGCAGGAAGAGTCCGAGCTCATGGTTTTCCTTTCCTTTGACTATTTTCTTTGACCTAGCTTGTACTAGTAATCTACTCACTGATTGATAGAACCCGACGGATCAACATCGGAAACTTTCTTTTATCCATCTCGACGGAAACTGCTATTTGACAGATTGTAGGATTCCGCGTACAAACGAAATCAATCACCCATCGGTTTTGATGGGTCGCGTCGCGCCGGTGATGTACTGAGCGTCCAAACCCTAATCGTTGTATCTCAATCTGGTATATGCCACTTAGTTTTGCTCGTCGTGTAGATCCTTTACACCGGCTCTTTCATCCTTCCAATTACGAAAATTCTCAATCCCTAGAAAAGATCCCTCCAAAATCTTAATATCATCGTGCGCAGGTCCCATGGTGGGTGCCAACTATCGTGGTTTTGTCACGGCAGATGTCCTAGTGTGAGGACTTAGTCGTGAGGCCAACACATCTATGTAGTAGCTTGAGAGAGGTTGAGTGGGACAAGAGACGCGAGGTTTTTTACCCAGGTTCGGCCCCTCACGTTGGAGGTAAAAGCCTACATCCGGCTTCATTGATATTGATCATGGTGCTCACGATTACAAGGGTGCTCTTTGGCTACCTCTCTCTCAAGAGATATTGACTTGTCTGTCTAAACTTGTCCCTCTTGGGATGCCCCGCCCCTCCTTATATAAGTTGAAGGGGCGGGTTACATGACTAGTCCTAGTAGGATTAGAATTACTCTATTACAAGTGGAGTCCTAGTCTTGCTTCCTTTGTAAGGGAATATTTCTTATGCCTTTCCTCTTAAGCCGGCCTACCATAACATGAGCCGGCCTTCTGGGTCTTGGCCCTTGTCATCTATCTGACCCATCGTCGGGGTCATCAGAGAGTCGCCAGTCTTCTGGTGGGTTATCGATGAAGCGCCAAGTCTCGGCCGGGTCATATACCCGGCCGGGTCATACCGCGGGGTATATCCTCGACAAAGAGTGAGTCCGATGCAACATTGTCCTTGTTAATTTCTACAGCAAGATCTAAACCAATATATGGGTTCAGTTAGTTTCTGAACTTAGTGTCTGTAGAACTTAGTTTCTGAACTTAATTTATGTAGTAGCAGATCACTATGTGTGCTTTCTAAACTCTTGTATCTATGGTATCTATCTGTCTGTCTATCTATCTATGATATGTATCTATCTGAATGTTTGTGGTCATGGTTTCTAGATGTTTTTTTCTCATAGTAGCTCAATCTTGTGCTCATAGTATCTAAAACTTTGTGCTCACTATGATGATGTAGGTGTCAATGCAAGGAACATAGTTGTGTTGTAGGTGCCAATGCAAAGATAAAATCTAAGTTTCAAACTTTTTTCAGTCAGCTTACTATAGTTCTTTCCTATCAGTATAGTTTGATTGGATAATGTATGAGCATTGCCAGCCTGAGTATTGCAAGTTCTCTCCTAGCTAGGGACACTTGCTGCTTCAATCAACACAATTTGAACATTAAATTGAGCACACCTACTGACACTTCACATCAGTCAAAATCACTTAAACCCATGTACACTGACTCACTCCTTCTGTGGTCAACTTGTCGACTACATCACTCAACCCAAAATTAACTCATGTACACTGCACAACACCCTGCAAAATTCAGTAGTGGCATTTAGTGTTAGTTTCATTCAGTCCACAAGAATAATTCGACTACATCTATCAATCGGTGAAGTAACTAACCCTAGAATAATTAACCGTTTGGAAACCCTAAAATTCAGTCAAATATGACATGAAAATTCACTGACAAAAACAAAGATTCAGTTAACTGAATTGTGTTCTCATCTGATTCAGTCAAATGCATTCATTCAGCTAACTAAATGCATGTTGTGAACTGATTCAGTTAACTGCGCGCATTCACTTAACAACTAGGTTGAGTGACACACAACAATGATTCAATTAACACCTAGGTTCAGTCACAGAGAGCACGATTCAGTTAACTAGTTTGAATTAACACCTACGCACAGTGAGAGATAGCAAGATTCAATTAACTAGTTTGAATTAACACCTAGGCACAATGAGAGGGAGAAAGATTCAGTTAACTAGTTTGAATTAACACATAGGTTTAGTCACAGAGAGCAAGATCCAGTTAACTAGTTTGAATTAACACCTAAGCACAGTGACAGAGAGCAAAGATTCAGTTAACAAGTTTCATTTAACACCTAGCCACAGTGAGAGAGAGCATATATTCAGTTAACAACTAGGTGTGACAACAAAGATTTTGTTGACTAGGTTTAGTTAACAATTTTGTGTAGTCACAAACAACAATACTCAGTTAACTGCACAAGTTCACAACAAGATTCCGTTAACAACAAAATTTGCTAGAATTCCAGCAAACCCTTGTTTCCAGATCTGGAACACTAGATTTCCACAAACAAAATTTGCTACTATAGAGACGGAGGCAGCTCAACGAGGGCTGGACCGGCACCATTTGACAGAAGCTCAACGAATTTTGCTCTAAATGTGGCGACTATGAAAACTCTGTGAAGGATGAATTTGTTGTGGCCGCACAATCTTCCTCCTCGACGCAGTTGCCCCCTGCCACACAGGCCAGCCAAGGTGACTAGCTATGTTCACCACACCTTGCCCCCCACCAATCCCTCGCCGATGGATCCGGAGCCGCCACTGCCGCCCTGCCTGCGAGAAAGAGGAGAGAGATAGACGGTGAGGAATGGGAGTGATCGGCCATTAGCGGCGCGCCATCCATCAATGTTGGCCAACGCGTGATTGGCCACGTCAAAACGAGCTCAGAAATTGGATCAGTGTATTGTTGCCACTGTCAAAATTTAGATGCGGTGTAAAGTGTCATGTTTTGTAAAGTGGTGGTTTTTCGAGAGTTATGAGTCAAAAGTGGTGGTTTTATGCATTTTTGGATAAATTTGGGGATTTTGGCTCAGAGCAAACCAGCTTCCAAAAAAATCCCTAGGGCACGTAGAGGAGAGATAAAGGTATATTTGGGGCGGATAGAGAATCCAACCTGTAATGGCCGCGTACTTGAGCACAAGTGTGTGTTCGCCGTCCAGCAGCACGGCTGCGTCCAGGACCTGCAACCCCAAAACCAACCAAAATCAAGGGGATCTGAGTGGTGACTGATGGGGAAAGAAAGAGGAATAGCATTAGGATAGAGGAGGGAATTAGGATCCAGTAGCATGCATCAAGCCTTGCTCGGCAGCAGCTGTTATTTGGAAGGCGACCTGTACATCAAAGCAGGGGACAGAGGAGTTTGAGGAAGAACGAAGGGCCTGTACTGCGTGTGCCATTTGGTGTTCCGGCTAGTACTAGTACTTGTGTTTGTTGGTACAAGACTAGTAGAGGGAAGAGACACGTATCGATGCAAAATAAAAAAAATAAAAAATAAAACGTGTACTTGTAGACTAGTACTAATCAGCTAGGTCGGATATCTCTAGCTTCTAACGATAACTAATAATACAATCTTAGAGCATCTACAGTCCGACTTGGCAAATCCGACCTCTCCCGCGGACGCGTCTGTCGGATATCGCTAGCTTCTAACCATAACTAATAATACAATCTTAGAGCATCTACAGCCGGACTTGACAAATCCGACCCCTCAAACGCCCGTGGACATGCCCGAGCGTGTTCGTGGGCATTGACTGGACACCCCATAAATGTTGCGCCACACATGCACATACCGCAAATTCCGATCCTCAAATCCATGCAATGCATGAACGTCGTTCATACGATACAAATTGTTCGAATTTCAAAGTTCGAAACAAAGCAAAGTAAATCATAGTTCAACAAACCGGACATGACAAAATAAAATCAATGTCCGAGCGCGAGGGATGGCCTCGGATCACTGGCCAGGCGCCTGCTCTGAGCGAAATGCGTCCTGCTCCAGGCGGAATGCGTCTTGCTCGTCCTGCATCCGGGCTGCCTCCTCTGCCTGCATCTGGGCTGCCTACTCCGCCTACATCCGGGCCGCCTCCTTCGCCTTCCGGGCCATAGCCTCCCTCGCCGCCTCATACTTCCAATGGTTGTTAATCTCCATCTTCTTGTTCATAAGTCACTTCTTCGCATGCTCATCGAAGAGGGTTTCGTCCGCCAACATGATCCTAGCATCTTTCGTGTCCCATGCGAGTTGCACCTCTCATTCTCAAGCTCTATGTCGCCAAATGTCTTGGCCTTCTCGAGTTCCCATTTGAACCGAGCGCGGCGGAGGAGACAACTGATCCACCATGTCTGAACCTCCCTGGGACGCCGCCACCGCCTCCCTCTCTCGCCGCCAGCGTCGCCGCAACTTCCGGCAGACGTTCTCCACCTTGCAAGCCGCGACCGACGAAGCGACCATGCCGACGGACGAGGCAGATCTACGTCTCCGTCGCGGTGGTGTTGGTCGAGCTGGTCGACATCTCGGGCGGTGGATCGGGACCGCTGTTGAGGATTGGGAGCAATGGAGGAGGATGGTGAGGGTTCAGGCGCGGGAAAGGTTGAGGGCGGCGGGAGGAGGATGAGGGGTTTGGTGGATTTGGTGCAATTTGGGGTCGGGTCGGGTGTGCCCGGGCGCCCCATATCTGCCCCAAATTTGGGTTGGATATGAGGGGTGCCGGTCAGCCCGGGCGTTTGAGGCATGTTTAAAGAGCTTGTCTGGGTCAAAAAATCGTGACCAGACAGTGATTGGGCGGCCCGCCCGGGCATATGAGGCGGGTTTGAGGTGCTCGGTGGTAGATGCTCTTACTATAGAAATTATTGGAAAAAACATAATGATTAACCATACTACCACCACACTGTTGCACCGTGTTTTTCTGCTTCTATTTTAAATTCAATTTTGTTCTGGTGTAATATATTCGCCGAACTTCTGGGAACGAGTAAGGGCATCTCTAACGGCAACCAACAAATTTTCTCTCGGATCCGTCTGCGGACAGGGAAGGACCAGTCCGCGGACAAGGATGTGCGAGGACATCATCCAACGCTAGCCACATACATTCAACCTCCCTTTTTTTTCAAGTCTGCATGATCAAATAGCCGCATGCAAAGGGTACAGACATTCAAATAGCCGCATGCAGCATTAGTTCAATTTAAAAAAAGTTCAAATATTACATCCCAACATTGTTGTCCCCTTTCACCGCCCACTGATGCTCAATCAAATCTTCCTTCAGCTGCTCATGAGTTAGTCGATGCCGAATTTGTTGACGCATTTGAATAAACTCTTTAAATGTGGCCGGATTTTGGCCCGGAAATTGGATAGGCTCACACATGTTCTCAAATTCCAGAGCTACGGCAACATCGTCACTCTCATCCTCGACGATCATGTTGTGCATGATCACACAACATGTCATCACCTCCCACAAGGTCTCCGGATCCCACTGTTTTGCAGGTCCATGAACAACTGCAGGACGGGCCTGTAGAACTCCAAATGCCCTCTTGACATCCTTACTATCTACCTGTCTTTGGACAAAGTGAGGTTTTTTCTGCCTAACTGGGTTTGAGATAGTCCTGACAAAGGTAGCCCATGGAGGATAGATACCGTCAATCAGATAGTAGCCCACGTTGTACTCATGTCCACTGACAATATAGTGGCAAGGAGAAGCTTTTCCTTCAGTCATCTTGTGTAATGCCCGGATAATTAAGATACAATATTCCCAATTTAATGGTGCCATGTCATCACATTACTGTTGCTAATCCTCATTTGATTCAAGGCATAATTCAAATCCTAATTTAAAATAAAGTCAAATAAATAAAAAAATTCAAATGTCAAAACTAAAATGTTCAAATTGTTGCGAATAATAATTTGTTAATATTGGTGGAGAAACCAACTTTTTATAAAGTGGTTTATTGCTCTTAAATAATTAAAACAGTGGCATTAATAATTATTTAATTGCTTTTGAATTTATAAAAATACTAACCTATTTTATCTAGGTGCCAAACTAATTGTGGGCGTGACATAATTTATAATACTAACTAGGACAAATGCCCGTGCGTTGCACCGGGCTAGAAATGAAATATAACCTACTCCACGTGTCATTATGCAACATTTTTAATCCAATTTTTACAAATGTATAAATAAGATTACACTAAGTATTTTTTTTGTACGATGAAATTTGGGCGTACCCTAACAATGTTCATCATTACCTATTTCAGCTCCACACTTTCATTTCATTTGAAAAACACAAATGTTTTTATCAATCAACTTTGTTTTTTGTTGTTTAGAAAAACATGATTTTTTTTACTTTCATAAGGTGTTTTTTTTAAATCGAGAATATTTTTTAAAATGGTATCATTTTTATGGCGATGTTATATTTTTTTGAATATTATATTTTATTTGTAATTTTTTTACACTATTTTTTGGGCTTTGTCCATTGACATTTGGCCTACATATTAAGTCCAGCCTGAACTGCACCGACGCCAGCTGAGCTCCTCATCTCGTCTCCCCTCCGGCCGGCTCTCTTGGCCTCTCCATGGGTTCTAGAAAAAACAGTGAAAGCCCCAAAACACAAAAGCACTCACATCTAGCGACATGAAGCAATACACGTCCCTTCCCTTCTCTCTAGCAAGTAGTAGTGGTTTTACTAAACAAAATCTAACAATCGAACACTGTATAAATTGCTACGGCAACCAAGTATAATCAATCAGAAACACGAATAGCAGCAGGGTCTCGATCCCTCTCACTTTCTCTCTACTTCTTTCTTAATTCTCTGGCAAAACAACACGCAGCAACAGCAGCATATGCAAGCACATAGTAGCAGCCTCCTCTCAATTTCTCTCAATGGGTTCTAGAAAAATTCCATGGCAGTAACTCTTGTATGTAATCTTATGTAAATTCTGTTCCATTTGTTGTTTATAGAACCCAATAAAGGTCCCGTAAATGTACGCACGACAACAGCTGGCTTGTTTTTCTATAGTATGTATTACTGGACATTTCTACTGACGCTAGTACATAGCCTTGTTCTAACTTTGCATCAGTGTTGCTCTACTGTATAAAAATGATATCGTAAATGTACGCAATAAAGGTCCCGTAAATGTACGCAAGACAACAGCTGGCTTGTTTTTGCATCCATAGATTTCTGAGCGCACTTGGATCAACATAAGGGAATATCAAAATGATATCCGAATACATGCATTGTTACGGAAAATGAATATAGCCAAAATGGAGAGCCTGCACATAGCTCATTATGCCAAAAAGGATCTATAGAAGTACAGTAAGTAAGCCATGGATCGTAGCAAGAGCAGGTACCTGAAAATACATTAACTTAGAAAAAATATCATGCACACCCGTCCATATGCAGGAGACGACTATAAAAACATGCAAGGAAATTTTTCAAGGTATATGTACAAAATTAGTTTGTGCCCCTTACTACATTAGTAAATGAATCAACTTCCCCCACAAAAAAAGTAAATGAATCAACTTCTTGCGATAAACAATAACATTTTAGGGAACTATCTCTTTGCTTGATAACCACTATCAACATGTACATAACTTCAATATTTTATCACAGGGTACCAGACACTCAGATACATCAGTTCGAAATCAGTTGAACATGAGAAATATTTGTGCAGAACACTCATATCAAATTCAGAACAACATACTCAGTTGTATGTCATCTTACTTGCGAAATCATAAATTCAGAACATGGTATCATATTCAATTTTGCTACTGGGAAAGGCTTGTTACACTTCAGTATGCACAATAGTACATGCTTTAACCTGTCAAATATGTGTTGTCATAAACAAAGAAAAAAATGTATTTGATTTGCCATGGAACTGCTTGAAATCGAAGATATGGATTATGGTGCAGCACACAAATCAAATTAGCATCACAAAGCAGTGGCGGAGCTTCTTGGAGTGCAATCTGGGCCACCGCCCCCCCAGCCCATGAAGAAATTTCTCACTACCCCTAGGTATTTGGGCCATAAGAACAGGAAAAAAAGGCCAGACCTCATAATTTAGCCCCCCCTCAGCCCATTGCCCCTCCAGAATTTTGGCCCAAGCTCCGCCACTGCACAGCTTAAACCGAGGTCTGTTTACGATCAGTCTGAAACTCGACTCGATAGGCTGAATATACACAATGAAACACAAATTTCAGTGAGATTCTCAGACTCACAGAGGAAAGTTGCTTGGAACTTTAACTGGAAAAAGGATCAAAGTTGAACATTAACTGGGAAAACATTCTAAAAGTTCAGACTGGGCATGCTAGTCTGCTGCTGTTGAAAACTGCCTGTATAACCAGGATAGAAACAACAACTAAAACAGGGGATTACATCCAGTGATTAGCTTTCATCAAGGGGATAAATACCTCTGGTGTAACCACTGCAGGCGCCATTGTACGGCTCGACCGATGTTCTTGATAATGTCGAGCTAGATGGGGATGGAGGTGATGGCAATGGACCACAATCTATCTGATTATCTGATTTTGGCACAATCGATTCAAAACACTCAGAAACTGGAGTACATGTTGACATAGTTGGTGACATAGGTGATGGCTCCAGAACACTTGATTCAGAATTTTTTTCTTTTTTTGAAGGTCGGTTATCAATGTCCTTTTCAATGTTCTGTGTAATATTAAGTTACAGTGTTGTCATCTATTTTTTCCAATCAGAACAAAAATAAAAGGTAAACCTCCAACCATTAGAAGCATCATCTGACAGTAGCTTTGTTTAAAGGAGATGAAAATATTACAATCCAGTATGTAGAAGGCAAAAGTATATAGAGATAAAATTTACCAATACATATGTGCATGTTTAAAAATTCTAGAATGAGAAAGTAAATCATATCAGCAAATGTGGTCTACCACACAGCATAAAGGAACTCTGTTGATTAAGTAGCTATATATGCGCATGTCAAAATATTCTAGGCTGCAAAACCATAAAAACAGGAAAGTTCAAGACACACATTATGATCCATTACATGAGAATTAATATGATCTTTTTGACATTTTATTTATCCTACATCTTTGTGAGACCCGCGGACTCAGCGCAGAACCTAATTTTTTTTCCTACATTTACATTCTCAAACAGAACTGCATTTTTCTAGTTGTCAAAATACAGTGAGCAGTAATTTTTCGTAAACATCATGCCCTGTTGAATATAATTGAGACCCGTCCATCACTGATTTGTGAACTACTTTTGTTCTGGTTACCTATGTACTGAACTACTAAACACTCCTTACGAATTTACTCTGCTTCTTTCAAGTACAAACAAAATCCATTTATGTAGGAGTGCATGATGTGTTGCTTGTCAGTGAAATATAGTCTACTGTCGGCAATAGCTATATTTGCTGTAGTAAATTGACGATTTGACAAACATATGAGACCCATTAGATGCTTCAAAAGTACCTCAAAGTAGGTCTAGGCGACGGCTGATGGTCTTCCGGCAAAATCGGCGGAGGCAGTGGCAGATTGTCTTGCGGCGAAGTCGATGGAGACGATGGCGGTGAAGTCAAAGGAGACGATGGCTGCGAAGTCGACAGATATAGTATAAGACAATCATAAATTCGGCAAGGAGGAAGATCAGGGAATAGTAATGCGAATTATGCCACTATATATTTGAATTACATGGAGATCAATCACTCCAAAACCAAGTTTTCTGATATACAGACCGTTGTCTAGGCTTATTACATCAAAATGCACAGTTACCTAAAAAAGCAGTCCTATTTGTTCTTAGTTCTTTGAGTTGAACTTTTAGACCTGGCATTTGATTTCTTGCATGGCTGATAACTATGATGATTGTGATTCTTGGCAATTCTAGTTTACTTCTCAGCTTGAAGAATATGCTCTCATCTTTTAAGTATAACCTTAATGTTCCTCACTATGCAATGATCCCAAAATATATACGAAAATGAGAATGTACTTCATGCTCTTCTAAATTTTCTTTCCCTGACAAAAGGGAAAACACCGAGCTTCTATTAGATAAAACAAAGTATTACAAGGTATATATGGAGAAAAGTGTCACAGTAATAGACGCATTGTACATGTACCAGGGCTCACATATGCAAACTAATATGAAGGGGATTCATACCTTCGGTGTATTTGCCACAGGCAACATTGGACGGCTCAACGGATGTTCATTACTCATCTTAAGGGCCTGAAAAAAAATCAACTCCAAATCAAAATAAGCTTTTTGCAGACAGACATCAGTGTTGACTAAATCATAACTGTGAAAAAAATAGCTGATCATTCTTTTATTCTCTCAAGTGGCACCAGGCACTTAATTCTACTGAAAAATATGCAGATACACACTGGCCAGATGCCTAGAGTAGTTAGCTCCAAACAAACATTTGCATATAGGTTTTGAGCAACTGTAATGCAGTTTTGACAAATTGAGACATTGATTTAGCACAAAATATGTACATGTACTTTATATGGGGCACTTATAAACATGCTACCAGGACAAAAACAAAATTAGTTACTAAGCAAAAAACATGGGTCTGTAATCCCAGAAACTACAGAGAGGAAAGTTGTTTACACATCCTAATCCTGTTTTGCTAGGTGCAGCTAGCATATCTATTCTGCAAAGCTAATTCTTAACTGAAGAAAAAGCATAACCTAGGTGCAGCTAGCATATCTATATTCTGCAAAGCTAATTGTTAACTGAAGAAAAAGCATAATCGAGCAAGGGGACAGAAATAATAACTACAACAGGGGAGTCGAAAACATTTTAACATCATAAAAGCATGAAAAAAATATGGTCTTTGAGATCGTCATCTTTGACACACAAATTTATGAGCCATACTGAGATACATAAGCATGATTTATACACAATAGTATCGATGCATGCATGAGCAAAGTAGCTTATGTATGTGTTGGGGAACGTAGCAGAATTTTAAAATTTTCTACGCATCACCAATATCAATCTATGGAGTCATCTAGCAACGAGAGAGAGAGGAGTGCATCTACATACCCTTGTAGATCGCGAGCGGAAGCGTTCAAGAGAATGGGGTTGATGGAGTCGTACTCGTCGTGATCCAAATCACCGGTGACCGAGCGCCGAACGGACGGCACCTCCGCATTCAACACACGTACGGTTGGGGAAGACGTCTCCTCCTTCTTGATCCAGCAAGGGGGGAGGAGAGGTTGATGGAGATCCAGCAGCATGACGGTGTGGTGGTGGAAGCAGCGGGGATCTCGGCAGGGCTTCGCCAAGCTCTCAGTGAGAGGGAGAGGTGTTACGAGGGGAGAGGGAGGCGCCAGGGGCTAGGGTGCGGCTCCCATGCGCCTCCCCACTATATATAGGGGTGGAGGGGGCTGGTTTCTTGCCTTCCAAGTCCATTGGGGTGTTGGCAAAGGTGGGGGAAAGAAATCCCATCATTTCCCTTGCCCACCGATTGTTATCCCCCCTTTTTAGGGATCTTGATCTTATCCCTTCGGGATATGATCTTATTCCTTCTAAGGGGGGATCTTGGTGCGCCTTGACCAGGGGTGTGGGGCCTTGCCCCCACTACCCATGTTCGTGTGGGTCCCCCCATGCAGGTGGGCCCCACTCCGGAACCTTCTAGAACCTTCCCAGTACAATACGAAAAATCCTGAACATTTTCCGGTGGCCAAAATAGGACTTCCCATATATAAATCTTTACCTCCGGACCATTCCGGAACTCCTCGTGACGTCCGGGATCTCATCCGGGACTCCGAACAACTTTCGGGTTACCGCATACTAATATCTCTACAACCCTAGCGTCACCGAACCTTAAGTGTGTAGACCCTACGGGTTCGGAAGACACGCAGACATGACAGAGACGACTCTCCGGTCAATAACCAACAGCGGGATCTGGATACCCATGTTGGCTCCCACATGTTCCACGATGATCTCATCGGATGAACCACGATTTCGAGGATTCAAGTAATCCCGTATACAATTCCCTTTGTCAATCGGTACGTTACTTGCCCGAGATTCGATCGTTGGTATCCCAATACCTCGTTCAATCTCGTTATCGGCAAGTCACTTTACTCGTACCGTAATGCATGATCCCGTGACCAACCACTTGGTCACATTGAGCTCATTATGATGATGCATTACTGAGTGGCCCCAGAGAGACCTCTCCGTCATACGGAGTGACAAATCCCAGTCTCAATTCGTGCCAACCCAACAGACACTTTCGGAGATACCCGTAGTGCACCTTTATAGCCACCCAGTTACGTTGTGACGTTTGGCACACCCAAAGCATTCCTACGGTATCCGGGAGTTGCACAATCTCATGGTCTAAGGAAATGATACTTGACATTAGAAAAGCTTTAGCATATGAACTACACGATCTTGTGCTAGGCTTAGGATTGGGTCTTGTCCATCACATCATTCTCCTAATGATGTGATCCTGTTATCAACGACATCCAATGTCCATGGTCATGAAACCGTAACCATCTATTGATCAACGAGCTAGTCAACTAGAGGCTTACTAGGGACATGATGTTGTCTATGTATCCACACATGTATATGAGTTTTCTATCAATGCAATTCTAGCATGGATAATAAACAATTATCATGAACAAGGAAATATAATAATAACTAATTTATTATTGCCTCTAGAGCATATTTCCAACAGTCTCCCACTTGCACTAGAGTCAATAATCTAGTTCACATCGCCATGTGATTAACACTCACAGGTCACATCGCCATGTGACCAACATCCAAAGAGTTTACTAGAGTCAATAATCTAGTTCACATTACTATGTGATTAACACTCAATGAGTTCTGGGTTTGATCATGTTATGCTTGTGAGAGAGGTTGTAGTCAACGGGTCTGCAATATTCAGATCCCTATGTATTTCGCAAAACTTTATGTCATCTTGTAGATGCAGCTACTACGCTATATTTGGAGCCATTTCAAATAACTGTTCTACTATACGAATCCGGTTTACTCCACTCAGAGCTATCCGGATAGGTGTTAAGCTTGCATCGACGTAACTCTTTACGTCGAACTCTTTATCACCTCCATAACCGAGAAACATATCCTTATTCCTCTAAGGATAATTTTTTACCGCTATCTGGTGATCTACTCCTAGATCACCTTTGTACCCTCTTGCCAGACATGTGGCAAGGCACACATCAGGTGCGGTACTCAGCATGGCATACCGTATAGAGCCTATGACAAAAGCATAAGGGACGACCTTCGTCCTTCCTATTTCTTCTGCCATGGTCGAGCTTTAAGTCTTAACTTCATACCTTACAACTCAGGCAAGAACTCCTTCTTTGACTGATCCATCTCGAAAACCTTCAAGATCATGTCAAGGTATGTGCTCATTTGAAAGTACCATTAAGCATTTTCATCTATCCTTATAGATCTTGATGCTCAATGTTCAAGTAGCTTAATCCAGGTTTTCCATTGAAAAACAGTTTTCAAATAACCCTATATGCTTTCCAGAAATTCTACATCATTTCTGATCAACAATATGTCAACAACATATACTCATCAGAAATTCTATAGTGCTCCCACTCACTTCTTTGGAAATACAAGTTTCTCATAAACTTTGTATAAACCCAAAATCTTTGATAATCTTATCAAAGCATACATTCCAACTCCGAGATGCTTATTCCAGTCCTTAGAAGGGTTGCTGGAGCTTTGCATACTTGTTAGCATCTTTCAGGATTGTCAAAAGCTTCTGGTTTTATCACATACAACATTTCCTCAAGAAAATCGTCGAGGAAACAATGTTTTGACATCCTATCTGCAAGATTTCATGCAGTAATTGCTAATATAATTCCAACAGACTCTTAGCATCTCTACGAGTGAGAAAGTCTCATCGTAGTCAACTCCTTAAACTTGTCGGAAAACATCTTAACGACAAGTCGAGCTTTCTTAATGGTGATACTTACCATCATTGTCCGTCTTCCTTTTAAAATCCATATGTACCTAACTGCCTTACGACCATCAAGTAGTTCTTCCAAAGTCTACACTTTGTTTTCATACATGGATCCTTTCTCGGATTTTTATGGCCTCGAGCCAATTTTCGCAATCCGGGCCCACCATCGCTTCTCCATAACTCGTAGGTTCATTGTTATCCAGTAACATGACTTCCAAGACAGGATTACCTACCACTCTGAAGTAGTACGCATCCTTGTCATCCTACGAGGTTTGGTAGTGACTTGATCCGAAGTTTCATGATCACTATCATAAGCTTCCACTTCAATTGGTGTAGGTGCCATAGGAATAACTCCCTGTGCCCTGCCACACACTAGTTGAAGTGTCGGTTCAATAACCTCATTAAGTCTCCACCATCCTCCCACTCAATTCTTTCGAGAGAAACTTTTCCTCGAGAAAGGACCCGATCCAAGAAACAATCCCTATTGCTTTCGAATCTGAGACAGGAGGTATACCCAACTGTTTTGGGTGTCCTATGAAGATGCATTTATCTGCTCTGGGTTCGAGCTTATCAGCCTGAAACTTTTTCACATAAGCGTGGCAGCCCTAAACCTTTAAGAAATGACAGCTTAGGTTTCTTTGAAACCATAGTTCATATGGTGTCGACTCAAACAGAATTGCGTGGTGCCCTATTTAAAGTGAATGTGGTTGTATCTAATGCTTAACCCATAAACTATCGTGGTAATTTGATAAGAGACATCATGGTATGCATCATATCCAATAGGGTGCAGTTATGATGTTCGGACACACCATCACACTATGATGTTCCAGGCTGTATTAGTTGTGAAACAATTTCCACAATGTCTTAATTCTGTGCCAACCTCGTAATTTAGATATTCATCTCTATGATCATATCATAGATATTTTGTCCTCTTGGCACGACGATCTTTCAACTTCACCCTGAAATTACTTGAACCTTTCAATAATTCAGACTTGTGATTCATCAAGTAAATATACTCATCATCTACTCAAATCATCTGTGAACTAAGAACATAACGATATCCACTACATGCCTCAGCACTCATTGGACTGCACACATCAAGATGTATTACTTCCAACAAGTTGCTTTCTTGTTCCATCTTACTGAAAACGAGGCCTTTCAGTCATTTGGCCCATGTGGTATGATGTGCATGTCTCAAGTGATTCAAAATCAAGTGAGTCCAAACGATCCATCTATATGGAGTTTCTTCATGCATATATACCAATAGACATGGTTCGCATGTCTCCATCTTTTCAAAAACGAGTGAGTCCAAAGATCCATCAACATGGAGCTTCTTCATGCGTTTTATACCATTGTGACTCAAATTGCAGTGCCACAAGTATGTGGTACTATCATTACTATCTTATATCTTTTGGCATGAACATGTGTATCACTACGATCGGGATTCAATAAACCATTCACTTTAGGTGAAAGACCATTGAAGGTATTATTCAAATAAACAGAGTAACCATTATTCTCCTTAAATGAATAACCGTATTGCGATAAACATAATCAAATCATGTCTATGCTCAACGCAAACACCAAATAACAATTATTTAGGTTTAACACCAATCCCGATGGTGGACGGAGCGTGCGATGCTTGATCACATCAACCTTGGAAACACTTCCAACACATATCGTCGTCTCACCTTTGGCTAGTCTTCGTTTATTTTGTAGCCTTTTATTTCGAGTTACTAACACTTAGCAACCGAACCGGTATCTAATACCCTGCTGCTACTAGTAGTACTATCAAAGTACACATTTAATATAATGTATGTCCAATACATACTTCTTTCAACCTTGTCAGCCTTCTCATCTACCAAGTATATAGGGTGGTTCTGCTTCAGTGACCGTTCCCCTTATTACAGAAGCACTTAGTCTCGGGCTTGGGTTCAATTTTGGGTTTCTTCACTAGAGCAGCAACTGATTTGTCGTTTCATGAAGTATCCCTTTCTTGCCCTTGCCCTTCTTGAAACTAGTGGTTTTACTAACCATCAACAATTGATGCTCCTATTTGATTTCTACTTTTGCGGTGTCGCGAATAGCTCAAGGATCATCATATCTATCCCTGATATGTTATAGTTCATCACGAAGCTCTAGTAGCTTGGTGGTAGTGACTTTGGAGAACCATCACTATTTCATCTCGAAGATCAACTCCCACTTGATTCAAGCGATTGTAGTACTCATACAATCTGAGCACATGCTCAACGATTGAGCTTTTGTCCTTAGTTTGCAGGCTTAGGAAACTTGTCAGAGGTCTCATACCTCTTGACGTGGGCACTAGCCTGAAATCCCAATTTCAGTCCTTGGAACATCTCATATGTTCTGCGATGTTTCAAAAAAATCGTCTTTGGTGCCTCAATTCTAAACCATTTAGCATTACGCACTGAACTATCATGTAGTCATTAAAACGTGTATGTCAGATGTTCGCAACATCCACAACCGACGCTCGAGGTTCAGCTCACTGAGCGGTGCATTAAGGACATAATCCTTCTGCGCAGCAATGAGGACAATCCTCAGTTTACGGACCCAGTCCGCATAACTGCTACTATCAACTTTCAACTAAATTTTCTCTAGAAACATATCTAAAATAGTAGTACTAAAGCGTAAGCTACGACATAATTTGCAAAGTCCTTTTGACTATGTTCATGATAATTAAGTTCATCTGATTATTTAATGAACTCCCACTCAGATAGACATCCCTCTAGTCATCTAAGTGATACATGATCCGAGTCAACTAGGCCGTGTCCGATCATCACGTGAGACGGACTAGTCATCATCGGTGAACATCTTCATGTTGATCGTATCTTCTATACGACTCATGTTCGACCTTTCGGTCTCTGTGTTCCGAGGCCATGTCTGTACATGCTAGGCTCGTCAAGTCAACCTAAGTGTATTGCGTGTGTAAATCTGGCTTACACCCGTTGTATTCGAACATTAGAATCTATCACACCCGATCATCACGTGGTGCTTCGAAACAACGAACCTTCGCAATGGTGCACAGTTAGGGGGAACACTTTTCTTGAAATTATTGCGAGGGATCATCTTATTTTAGCTACCGTCGTTCTAAGCAAATAAGATGTAAAACTGTTGAAACTAGATTTTGGCATGGTCACGAATCCAGATTCATATGCAAAAGTTAGAGGCAACACTTTGCGGGCCGGCCCTGAGTAAGAAAGTATTTGGCCTTTGTCGGCTGAATGAAACCTTGCCGGGGTAAAACCTTGCCGGCGGAGAAGCATGCCGGCGTGGAGAGCTTTCCGGCAGAGAAGCTTGCTGGTGTGAAAACTTGCCGCCGTGAACAGTAACCTTGCCGGGAAAGCATGCCGCCGTGAACAGTAACCTTGCCGGGGAAAGCTTGCCGCCGTGAACAGTAACCTACCGGGGAAAGCTTGCCGCCGTGAACAGTAACCTTGTCGGGAAAGCTTGCTGCCCTGAACAGTAGAAACTGTCGAGGCCAATACGACCAGATGCTGAAGATGGGCTCAAATACTTATCTAGATGGCTTCGGATGAAGAAGTGTTCAACACAGGAGTTGTTCGTAATGTCGAAACGGTCAACTTTTCTTTTCAAGATGGCCTTATTTGGAAAAGTGATCAACATACGGATTGTTGGCCTCGTCGAAGCACACATAATTGATATTTGAACCGTTTCCATCGGAAGTCATATGCAGATTCCACAGCCCACGCAATGAGCAAGACAGAAGATTGAGCCAGATTTGGGCTGAATCCGAGTGGGACCAGAACTAGGATTCTAGGACGTGTATTGATGTAATTTTCTTGTAAGGAAAGCCTAGATAAATCCTTTGCTTGTACGGGAAGTCCAGCCGCCTCTTATATATGTTGGGGGTGACGGCCGATTGAACAACACACAATTGAACAAATCAATCTATTACACTTTTGTGTTCATCTACTTTTTATCCCTTACCCTTGTATCTTTCTTTCTCGTTCTTCGTTCGTTCTTCGCGTTGGAGGGCAGCGATCCACGAGGCTCTAGGGGCGAGCAAATCGACCTAGGGCAGCCCATAGCCACCGCAATCCCTGACGGGGTCCCTCCCGGGTGCGCGGGGTTTCGGGTCTGCAAAAGCGCCCGCCGACTGTCCTTCAGTATCGCGCTGTCGGTCGGGTCTCCTTCGACGTGAGCTGCGGTGCATCACCCCCGGCGTCGAGGGTACACGTGACGTGTTCGTGTGTCAACACACTTTTTGGCGACTCCGCTGGGGAAGAAAGATCAAGAATCATCATCAACCATGTCTAATCTCCCCAAGCCCTCAGAAGTTGACGCCGATAACATCATTAAGCCCGGTCTTGATGAACTATCGGATGAACATCGCCAAGCCTACGAAGCGCGCAAGAAACAGCGTGAAGAGGCTTTTGAGGCGCTCAAGAAGAAGTGCGAGGAGGAGGATTTGGAAGCGTTTCTTTCAAGTTTCAAGAAGGACCGTCAAGGCAACATCACTCCGGTTAGAAACACCAATTTTCCTCCCCTCATCGACGAACAAGATCTAATCACTATGAGTAGAGTTTTTTCTCCAGAGCAAGTGGCTGTGATTGAGAGTCTTGTTAGTAAGGGTAATGTGATGGCATACAATTCTTTTGTGGCTAGTGCTAATGCTCAGAAAAATATGCCTCCATCATCTAGTGGTACTGTTGGTATATCTGAAAACCCTAGTCCAATTTTACCTATTTCATTGGCACCACCTATGCAACAACAATATAATATGCCGTTGAATTTTTACCCTACTCAAACCAACCAGCTTGTGGCTGCACCTACATACTCTAATCCTATTATGAGTGTGCCCAATTCGGCGTCAACGCCGAATCGCTTTGTCACACCACCCATAGGCGCAGGCATGTTTGGTCTTCCGCCGAATTATGGTTCGGCCCCCATCCCACAAGTTGCACCAATAGCTAGTACTCAGGTTGCTTCTATGTCATTACCACAAACATCTTCATCTACCTCGGATCCAATTTTAGCTAAATTAAGGGAGGATTTGCATAAGATGTTTCTAGAAACTTTCGAAAACGAGCCGAAAGTAAAGAGTCGTGTGTACCAAAAGCCTTATCCTGAACACTTCGATGCAATTTCTTACCCTCAAGGTTATAAGGTTCCTAATTTTGCTAAATTTAGTGGTGAGGGTACGAAAACAACTTGGGAGCACGTGAGTCAGTATCTAGCACAGTTGGGTGAAGCAGGTTCCATAGAAGAATTGAAAGTGCGTTTATTTCCATTATCTTTAACTGGTACCGCATTTTCATGGTTTCCTGCTTTACCACATGGCTCAATTCTCTTATGGTCGCAATTAGAGCAAAAGTTTCATGATCACTTTTATAGCGGCGATAATGAGCTAAAGTTGTCACATCTTACATCAGTTAGGCAGAAAAATGATGAATCGGTCACAGATTATGTCAAGAGGTTTAGAGATATAAAAAACCGATGTTATAGCTTAGTGATAACTGAGAGAGACTTGGCAGATCTTGTTCTTAATGGTTTGAAAACTCACATTAAAGAGAGGCTAGAAAGTTATGAGTTTTTGAGCATTAATCAAGTCTTGCAAAAAGCTTTGGCCCAAGAGAGTCGAAATAAAGAGGTCCATAGGTCTACAACCGATCGTCCTAGAATGCATATGGTTGAACACAATGATGATAATTCGGACGATGAGGTTGATGTCTATACTAATGAATTTGTTTGGTCCTCAAAGGCCAAACCCTATATGTGCAATGCTCTTAAGCCGATTCGCAAGAATCGTGATGAGGAGATGAAGTTTACTTTTGATATATCAAAGTGTGATAAAATATTTGATGCACTCTTGCAAGATAAGATGATTAGAATATCACACACCATACCGGCATTTGAGGAGCTGAAACGACGTGCTTATTGCAAGTACCATAATTCATTTTCTCATGCTACTAACGATTGCAATGTTTTCCGACGACAGATACAATCGGCCATTAATGACGGACGATTGAATTTTGCTGAGATGCAAGTTGATAAACATCCCTTCCCGATAAACACCATAGACTTGGAGGGAAAGAAAATGTTGATTCGGCCTAGCATAGCCGAATCTGCTAATAAAGATAATGTTGTTATTGGTGAACCCAGGAATAGCAAGGAGGGCGACAAGGTCTTGGGAAGAAAGATCGTGCTTGAGAAGCAACCCGATGGCAAGGAAGTGTTGAAGATCACTATAAAAAATGCTACACTCGGGGGGCAACCACAAGTACGAGAGGATGCTCATGTTAAATTGATCAAGCCCAAGAATTCAGAAGTTGGCAAGTGGAAAAAGAATGAAACTAAGAACGAGAGAATCAAGCCAACTTTTGATATGTTGCTATCCAAATATGCAAGTCAAGCGGCCAGTTCTAGATCTAATCGGCCATCACATTCAAAGCGTTCAAGATTGCCTCCGGAGCAAGAGTTTCGACGATATGCAAGGCCATATGGGTCATGGGAACCGACACCATGGATGTCACAACCCTTGTATGCGCCATATTACATGAGAGGCTTCAGTGGAGGATGGGGGCAGCCCCCAATGGCTCCTTATGCTTTCCATATGGGGTGGGCAGCACCTAGAAGGTTTGCTCGCGAAAGGCTTTATTATCCCACACAAGGCCGTTTGAGCAATGGTGCTAATCGACCAACAAAAATTTCTCCAAGTAAGGCCAATAAAAAAGTGTGGCGTGTTAAGTTATCTAATGCGAAAATTTCAGAATGCGACAAGCAAAAGGAGATCGAAAAGCCGGTTGTTGGTACTCTGGCTACTTCTAATGGTGATATTGTTATTGTTCAGCAGGGTTCCATGGTTAGTGATCATGAGGCGAGCACAAGCAAGGCCAAACCAAGGGATCCCAAATATACTCAACCTAAGTGGTGTCCTCCCAGTTTAACCAAGACCATGAAAAGGAGATTACAACGCATGAGGAACCACGAGAAGGTAGATCACAAAGAGGAGAGGCAAAGGGACGAATTGTTAAGTGAAATTCGGCCCATGGCACTCACAAAACAAGTATGGAGGCCTAAACAAAAAGAAAACGCAGATGCTTCTACATTAGCTACAGCAACCCATTCGCCACCAAAAGAGGATGATGCAACCCCTATTACATCGTCCACACCACCTGAAACATCCCCTTCAGTTGAGGAATCTTTGAGCCCAATATTCACATTGGGGGATGAAGATGAGATGGTGGATTATGAATCTACGCCGGTTCGGGAAGGTATGGATATTAATACGGTATATTACTTACCTGCCGAGCTTTGTGCTATAGGTAAAGAATGGGAGGTAGCCCAGCTGGATTTTGGTCCTAAGAATGCTATCTTCGAGAAGCCAAAAGAACCGGTGAAACACTTGAAGCCATTGTACCTCAAAGGTCATATTAACGGATCGCCGGTTGCTGGGATGCTCGTTGATGGTGGTGCTGTGGTAAATCTTATGCCCTACTCGGTCTTCAAGAAGTTGGGGTTAGACGATAACGCATTGATAAAGACCAATATGGTACTTAATGGATTTGAGGGAAAAGAAAAGACAGAGGCCAAAGGTGTGATGTACATGGAACTCACCATGGGAAGCAAGACTTTGGCCACCACATTCTTCATCGCCGAGGTGCAAGGTAACTATAATGTTATATTAGGCCGCGATTGGCTTCATGCTAACCAATGTGTGCCATCTACCATGCATCAATTCTTAATACAATGGGTCGATGATGAGGTAGAAGTCATTCACGCGGATAATTCGGCTTGTGTTGCTTTGGCCGATACATCGGTGGATTGGAATCATCCGGATGTTACTTGCTTAACAGGGCGTGACCTCTCGGAGTTTGATTTCCTTAGTGCTACGAGGAACAGGTTCATTCCCATCTCTTTAAAGCCGATTGGTGGTAATCGGTTCTAGGTTATGATGTAAACAAGAGGTTAAACATGGCCGATATAGAAATTATCGCCCTAAGCACATAGAATGGCCGATGGAGTGTTGACATCGTCCTTAGGAAAATCATCATGCAAGTTATTTTTCGGCACACAAGCTTTGCCGAAAAACAGGGGGCATGTGTTGACACCAGATTTTGGCATGGTCACGAATCCAGATTCATATGCAAAAGTTAGAGCCAACACTTTGCGGGCCGGCCCTGAGTAAGAAAGTATTCGGACTTTGTCGGCTGAATGAAACCTTGCCGGGGTAAAACCTTGCCGGCGGAGAAGCATGCCGGCGTGGAGAGCTTGCCGGCGGAGAAGCTTGCCGGTGTGAAAACTTGCCGCCGTGAACAGTAACCTTGCCGGGAAAGCTTGCCGCCGTGAACAGTAACCTTGCCGGGGAAAGCTTGCTGCCGTGAATAGTAACCTGTCGGGGAAAGCTTGCCGCCGTGAACAGTAACCTTGCCGGGAAAGCTTGCTGCCGTGAACAGTAGAAACTGTCGAGGCCAATACGACCAGATGCTGAAGATGGGCTCAAATACTTATCTAGATGGCTTCGGATGAAGAAGTGTTCAACACAGGAGTTGTTCGTAACGTCGAAACGGTCAACTTTGCTTTTCAAGATGGCCTTATTTGGAAAAGTGATCAACATACGGATTGTTGGCCTCATCGAAGCACACATAATTGATATTTGAACCGTTTCCATCGGAAGTCATATGCAGATTCCACAGCCCACGCAAGGAGCAAGACAGAAGATTGAGCCAGATTCGGGCTGAATCCGAGTGGGACCAGAACTAGGATTCTAGGATGTGAATTGATGTAATTTTCTTGTTAGGAAAGCCTAGATAAATCCTTTGCTTGTACGGGAAGTCCAGCCGCCTCTTATATATGTTGGGGGTGACGGCCGATTGAACAACACACAATCGAACAAATCAATCTATTACACTTTTGTGTTCATCTACTTTTTATCCCTTACCCTTGTATCTTTCTTTCTCGTTCTTCGTTCGTTCTTCGCGTTGGAGGGCAGCGATCCACGAGGCTCTAGGGGCGAGCAAATCGATCTAGGGCAGCCCATAGCCGCCGCAATCCCTGACGGGGTCCCTCCCGGGTGCGCGGGGTTTCGGGTCTGCAAAAGTGCCCGCCGACTGTCGTGCGTATCGCGCTGTCGGTCGGGTCTCCTTCGACGTGAGCTGCGGTGCATCACCCCCGGCGTCGAGGGTACACGTGACGTGTTCGTGTGTCAACAAAAACATGATAAACATCACATGCAATCAAATAGTGACATGATATGGCCAATATCATTTTGCTCCTTTTGAGCTCCATCTTTGGGGCGCCATGATCATCATCGTCACCGGCATGACACCATGATCTCCATCATCATGATCTCCATCATCGTGTCTTCATGAAGTTGTCTCGTCAACTATTACTTCTACTACTATGGCTAATGGTTTAGCAATAAAGTAAAGTAATTACATGACGTTTATGTTGACACGCAGGTCATAAATAAATTAAGACAACTCCTATGGCTCCTGCCGGTTGTCATACTCATCGACATGAAAGTCGTGATTCCTATTACAAGAACATGATCAATCTCATACATCACATATATCATTCATCACATCCTTTTGGCCATATCACATCACACGGCATATGCTGCAAAAACAAGTTAGACGTCCTCTAATTGTTGTTGCAAATTTTTACGTGGCTGCTATAGGTTTCTTAGCAAGAACGTTTCTTACCTACGCAAAAACCACAATGTGATATGCCAATTTCTATTTACCCTTCATAAGGACCCTTTTGATCGAATCCGATCCGACTAAAGTGGGAGAGACAGACACCCGCTAGCCACCTTATGCAACTAGTGCATGTCAGTCGGTGGAACCTGTCTCATGTAAGTGTACGTGTAAGGTCGGTCCGGGCCGCTTCATCCCATGATGCCGCCGAATCAAGATAAGACTAGTAACGGCAAGTAAATTGACAAAATCGACGCCCACAACTACTTTGTGTTCTACTCGTGCATAGAAACTACGCATAGACCTAGCTCTGATACCACTGTTGGGGAACGTAGCAGAATTTTAAAATTTTCTACGCATCACCAAGATCAATCTATGGAGTCATCTAGCAACGAGAGAGAGGAATGCATCTACATACCCTTGTAGATCATGAGCGGAAGTGTTCAAGAGAACAGGGTTGATGGAGTCGTACTCGTCGTGATCCAAATCACCGATGACCGAGCGCCGAACGAACGGCACCTCCGCGTTCAACACACGTACGGTTGGGGAAGACGTCTCCTCCTTCTTGATCCAGCAAGGGGGAAGGAGAGGTTGATGGAGATCCTGCAGCACGACGACGTGGTGGTGGAAGCAGCGGGGATCTCGGCAGGGCTTCACCAAGCTCAGCGAGAGGGAGAGGTGTTATGAGGGGAGAGGGAGGCGCCAGGGGCTAGGGTGCGGCTCCCATGCGCCTCCCCACTATATATAGGGGTGGAGGGGGCTGGTTTCTTGCCCTCGAAGTCCATTGGGGCGTTGGCAAAGGTGGGGGAAAGAAATCCCATCATTTCCCTTCCCCACCGATTGTTATCCCCCCTTTTTAGGGATCTTGATCTTATCCCTTCGGGATATGATCTTATTCCTTCTAAGGGGGATCTTGGTGCGCCTTGACCAGGGGTGTGGGGCCTTGTCCCCACTACCCACGTTCATGTGGGTCCCCCCATGCAGGTGGGCCCCACTCCAGAACCTTCTAGAACCTTCCCGATACAATACCGAAAAATCCCGAATATTTTCCGGTGGCCAAAATAGGACTTCCCATATATAAATCTTTACCTCCGGACCATTCCGGAACTCCTCGTGACGTTCGGGATCTCATCCGGGACTCCAAACAACTTTCGGTTACCGCATACTAATATCTCTACAACCCTAGCGTCACCGAACCTTAAGTGTGTAGACCCTACGGGTTCGGGAGACACGCAGACATGACCGAGACGACTCTCCGGTCAATAACCAACAGCGGGATCTGGATACCCATGTCGGCTCCCACATGTTCCACGATGATCTCATCGGATGAACCACGATGTCGAGGACTCAAGTAATCTCGTATACAATTCCCTTTGTCAATCGGTACGTTACTTGCCCGAGATTCGATCGTCGGTATCCCAATACCTCGTTCAATCTCGTTACCAGCAAGTCACTTTACTCGTACCGTAATGCAGGATCCCGTGACCAACCACTTGGTCACATTGAGCTCATTGTGATGATGCATTACCGAGTGGGCCCAGAGATACCTCTCCGTCATACGGAGTGACAAATCCCAGTCTCGATTCGTGCCAACCCAACAGACACTTTCGGAGATACCCGTAGTGCACCTTTATAGCCACCCAGTTACGTTATGACGTTTGGCACACCCAAAGCATTCCTACAGTATCCGGGAGTTGCACAATCTCATGTTCTAAGGAAATGATACTTGACATTAGAAAAGCTTTAGCATACGAACTACACGATCTTGTGCTAGGCTTAGGATTGGGTCTTGTCCATCACATCATTCTCCTAATGATATGATCCTGTTATCAATGACATCCAATGTTCATGGTCATGAAACCGTAACCATCTATTGATCAACGAGCTAGTCAACTAGAGACTTACTAGGGACATGGTGTTGTCTATGTATCCACACATGTATATGAGTTTCCTACCAATACAATTCTAGCATGGATAATAAACAATTATCATGAACAAGGAAATATAATAATAACTAATTTATTCTTGCCTCTAGAGCATATTTCCAACAGTATGCAGTTCAAATTAAGTGAAGCAAGTTCATACAATAATTAGAAGGTTCAATACAGTTCTCTGTTTCATATTGTTTTTCTTGTGATGCGGCAAAGAAATTCTCCTACAGTTGCAAAAATCATTATTCATAGTTAAGACCAACAGTAGCAGGCACAAATTTAGGAAAAATACCACATGAATCTAAATTGAACTGTACATGATTCACAATCGCATCTAGGTACAAAACCAACAGTGGTCCTCCATCTAAGCAATCCACAAGTACATGTTGATCACAAGATTACTAACTAAAACCAAGTCGTGCAACAGTAAGAGAAGAAGACCATGACCACCAGTATCAAGTGCTGAAGAATCGTATTAGGTGTTTTACAATTACGGATAGTAGAAGAGCAGTGAAGTGGAAGCAAAGAGGCAACCAAAGCTTGCTATTCAGCTCATCTCCAGCAACAGCGGCAGCAAGGTGGCGTCAGTGACGGTCAGGTCAAGTTTTGACGAACTTCAGGCTCTAACGCGCCATGGCATAGCTTAGAGGGGATACATACCTCTCATGTAGCCACCACAGGACTCGGCGGGCGTTCTTGTTCCTCCGGCAAACTCGGCGCTTGTTCCTCCGGCGAACTCGGCACTTCTTCCTCCAGCGAACTTGGTGGCGACATTGGATGTTTGGTTAAAAATTGCAATTTCGACGGGATGATGGAGGTTATGGTCGAAAGGAAAAACCAGATGGAGATTCCGGCCGAGGACCCTTGCTTCTTATATCAGCCAATCAAATCCGGGTCATGCACTACATCAATTTGTGTTGGAGAAGGACACGTCCGGCCTCCAATTTTCCATCCAAATCACGACAGGAGCAGCGGAGGTTGAGAAGGATGCCACGGAGGAGGCCAGAGAGGACTGGCGGCCGGGGCCGGCAGTCGGCGTACCATCCTCCATGAATGCCCACGGCGTCCGCCTTCTCCTCCGCCTCGGCTGTAGCCGTGCAGCAAGCCCACGGCGTCCGCCTTCTCCTTCGCCTCGTCTGTAGCCGCACCCATGGCGTCCGCCTTCTCCTCCGCCATGGCTAGCCGTCCGACGAAGGCGCCGCCCCTCACCTGCTCGTGCTCCGCTGTCGCTGCCTTCGCTGGAAAGGGAGCCGTCACTGGAAAGGGACGAGTTTTGGATAAGATGAATCAGGGATCGCGGAGTGAATATCGAATAAACGTAGGGTATTTTTTGTAAAACCGAAGCGTTTTCCCATATTCACTAAAGAAAGGATTGCGAGTTCTAATTTCGAAAAGAAAAGGGACTTTTTTATAAAAACGCCACGACGGTGAACCCGGAGACTCAATCCGTGCTTTATTATTAGGGAGAGATTTAGGGGCTAGTAATATATTTTACAAAACCAAAATAAAAAGAAACTAAAAAGAAAACAGAAAAGTTAAAAAAACAGAGATGAAAAAGTGGGAGAGGCCCCTCCCCCGGGCCTCGGCCCACCGAGCCAGCCCAGCCCCCACACTCCCCCAGTCGCTCCTGACCCATGTGCCCCCGACCGCGCCGCTACAAGATGTGGTCATCCCCGACCACCTCGCCAACGACTCCTTGGCGAGGATAAGGCTGCCCCCGGTGCCTCGAGCTCCCCCACTTACCGCACCCACGCCCTCTCGGCCTCTCTCCTCTCCGCCCCTCGCCCACACCCGCTCTTCCCCCAGCACCGAACCGCCATGGCCGCATCTCCGTGAGCTACCGCGGCCACCGACCGCCCCGTGCTCCGTCGTCGTGCCCAGGAGCCGCGCCTAGCTCCGCTATGTCGTCTACGCCCTTGACTTCGAGTTCGGAGCCACCGAAGTGTCCGCCTCATCATCTTCTTCTTCCTCAGTTCCAGCACACTCCGCCGCCTATTCCGCCACCGTCGATCCTCCCCCGAGCCCGCTGCCTTCCACCACCGACCCGCAGTGAGCACCGCCCCGTTTCCCCCTCAATTTCCCCTGCTGCCTCGCCCGTAGCCATGCTCGTTGCCGTGGGCCGAGCTCAGCTCCGCCGCGCAGCTCCCTGCCGTCATCACCGCAGTTCTCGAGGCCGTTCGAGCATGTCAGTGTGCTCGGGGCACCTCTACGGTGCGGCAGGAGCCCTCCCTTTGGCCGCTAGAGCCGCGTGTCGCCGCCCCCGTAGCACAACCGAGCGCCGCTGCCGCTTGCCGTCGCCGCTGTGCCCTCTACAGGTCGTCCCCCGCACTCCCCCTAGTGCCATTAGAAGTGGCGCAGCCCCAGCTTTTGAACGCACCATCGCACGCGTCGGATTCGCGCCCGTAGCCCTCCACCGCAAACAGAGCTCGCTGGAGTCCAACTCTCCGGCACCGCTGATGTGGCACCACCCGGGGCCACCCCCAGTGTCACTGCCAGGTGGGCCCTAGGGGCCCGGCTGGCCGTTTGACCACAGTCAATGCTCGACAGGTGGGGTCCATCCCCCTATTTAATCACAAGAAAAATATATAAAAAATTATTTAAATTAATTAGATCAATTAATTTTAATCTAATAAACCTACGAGAGGTGGGTCCCAGGCGTCAGTTTGACCAGTCAACTAGCTGGTTGACTGCTGACGTCCGGGTGACATCATGCTGGTGCAATAAGTTCATTTTGAATTAAAATTAAATCCAGAAAATGTTTAAAACTTTGAAAAATCATATAAAATAATCTATAAGTCAGCTGAAAAAGTTTTATATATGAAAGTTTCTCAAAAAATCCAACGACCGATTATGCACTCCGTTCGTCTGTCATATGCCCCTAGTATAGCGAACATGAAACCGCCCCCTTTCTTCATCTGTCCGGAAAATGCCAAACTTCGGGAAAACATTCCCCGATGTTTTCCACCTTTACCTATATCGTGTAGTACTGCGTTAGAACACGCCTAGCTCTGTCTGTTTGTCATGTCATGCATCTGTTTGCTTTATATTTACTGTTTCTCCCGCCTCTTCTCTCCGGTAGACCGTGAGACCACTGCTGATGCCACTGTGATCGGCTACGTCACCAATGACTCTTCTTCCTTTTCAGTAGAGCTTCTAGGCAAGCAAACCCACCTTGATCATTCAGATATCACCCATGCCTTTCTCTCTCATACTTGCATTAGATTTTGCTTCTGTAACTGATTGCTCCTAATCTGATGCATTGCCGGCTTTTGTAACCTGCTCTTTGATAACCCACAAGTATAGGGGATTGCAATAGTTTTCGAGGGTAGAGTATTCAACCCAAATTTATAGATTCAATACAAGGGGAGCCAAATAATATTTGTAAGTATTAGCAACTGAGTTATCAATTCAACCACACCTGGAAATTATTTATCTGCAGCAAAGTGTTTAGTAGCAAAGTAATATGATAGTTTTAATAATAGTAGTAGCAGCAATGGTAACGGTAACAGTAATAGCTGTAACTTTGTAGCAAGTGCAGCAGTAATGATAGCAGTAGTAACTTAGCAAGGACAATATAAGAGAAATTCGTAGGCACTGGATCGGTAATTTGTTGGATGATATTCATCATGTGACAGTCATAACCTAGGGCGATACGACACTAGGTCCAGTTCATAAATATAACATAGGCATGTATTCCGTAAATAGTCATACGTGCTTATGGAAATAACTTGCATGACATCTTTTGTCCTACCCTCCCATGGCAACGAGGTCCAATAGGAAACTAAGGGATATTAAGGTCTCCTTTTAATAGAGAACCAGAACAAAGAATTAACACACGGTGAATACATGAACTCCTCAAACTACGGTCATCATCGAGAGTGGTCTCGACTATTGTCACTCCGGAGTTGCCAGATCATAACACGCAGTAGGTGACTATAACTTGCAAGATCGGATCTACAACATAGATATAATGGTGATAACATAAACAATTCAGATCTGAAATCATGGCACCCGGGCCCAAAGTGACAAGCATTAAGCATGGCAAAGTCATAGCAACATCAATCTCAGAACATAGTGGATACTAGGGCTCAAGCCCTACAAAACTAACTAGATTACATGATGAATCTCATCCAACTCCTCACCGACCAGTGAGCCTACGAAGGAATTACTCACTCCCGGTGGGGAGCATCATGGAATTGGCGATGGAGAAGGGTTGGTGATGATGAAGATCGAAGATCCCCCTCTCCGGAGCCCCAAACAGACTCTATATATGGCCTCCCGATGAAGAACAGGAGGTGACGGCGGCTCCATCTCGTGGAACGCGATAATTCTTTCTTCCTAATTTTTTTTTCTGGAAATATGTGATTTTATAGCATTGGTTTCAGGGTCTGCGGGGCCACCAGGTGGGGATAACACACCTGGGCGCGCCTAGAGGGCGGGGGGTGCGCCCTAGTGGGTTGTGCCGTCCTAGGTGCCCCCTCTGATGGTTCCTAACTCCAGAAATTCTCTTTTATTGTGTAAAAATCCTCGCAAACTTTCGTTCCATTCCGAGAACTTTTATTTCTGCAAAAAAACAACACCATGGTAGTTCTACTGAAAACAACGTCAGTCTGGGGTTAGTTTCATTCAAATCATGCAAATTAGAGTCCAAAAAAAGAGGAAAAGAGTTAGGAAAAGTAGATACGTCGGAGACGTACCAACTTCCCCAAGCTTAAACCTTTGCTTGTCCTCAAGCAATTCAGTTGATAAACTGAAAGTGAAAAAGAAAAACTTTTACGAACTCTTTTGCTCTTGTTTGCATAAATAAGCTTAAACAACACCCATGTTTTCAGCCAATATTATAACTAACCATGCCGACAATAACTCTTAAAAATTATATTAACTCATATCAATGATATAATCAGCTAGCGAGCAATAATAAGATATCTCAAACAGCAACACATTATCAAAACAACCATGATAGAATATGACAATAGTGGTATCTCGCTAGCCCTTTCTGAGACTGCAAAACATAAATGCAGAGCACCTCCAAAGTTCAAGCAGCGACTAAACATTGTAATTCATGGTAGAAAAGATCCAGTCATGATGCACCCAACATTAGCTACACACAATGCATCAGCATGACAACAGTGCTCTCAAGTTCTAGTGCTTATTTTAAAAGGTGATGACACAACATAAAAGTAAATAGATAGTCCCTTCACAGAGGGAAGCAGTGATTTGCAGAGGTGCCAGAGCTCAAGTTTTTACAACAGAGGTAAATGATATTTTGAGACATGCACCTTTCTTGTTTACTTCACGACCATCAGTTATCAATATCTTCCATGCTAAGCACACTAGTGGCGGTTCCCAAGCAATAAAGTAAAGATTATGACTCCGTTAGATTTTTTGTTTGATTATTTGAAAGATCAATTCTTTTTGCAGTTTGGGATTGGGCATCCCTATTACCGCCCTTTTCTCGTGCAATGTTGAGTGAATAAACACTCATCCTGAGAATAACCTTCTTAGCAAGGAAGATACCGACTACCTCCTGTCATTCCATGAACGATCCAGGCACACAAAAAGGATATATTTTTGAAGTTTTTAGGGATGACACATGCAAATTTACTTTAGACGGCATGGTAATACCGCATATAGGTAGGTATGGTGGACTCATCTGGAATAACTTGGGTTTAAGGTTTTGGATGTACAAGCAGAATTTCCACTTATAGTACTGGCGAAGGCTAGCAAATATTTTGAGAAGCGGCCAGCTAGAGAGCAACAACGGTCATGAACATGCATTATGCATAAGTAACATTGGACACTAGCATGAGTAGGATATGAACACCATGAACATAAATATCATAGAGGCTATGTTGGTTTTGATTCAACTACATGCATGAACATGTGCCAAGTCAAGCCACTCGAACATTCAGAGGAGGATACGAAATCATCATACTACATCACAATCATTTTAACGCAATGTTGATATCCAAGATAAATCATTATCCACCCCTAGCTACTTATGAATGGCATGAGAAACTATAATCTCTAATTGTCATTGCAAACATGTTTAATCATAATGGGCTGAATCATGGATACTAGGTTAAACATATTTACAAAAAACAGAACAAGTCAAGTTCATACCCGTTTCTCTCTGCCACGACTAGTTCATCAAATATCGTCATTATTGCCTTTCACTTGCACAACCGAACGTTGTGAAAATAATAGTGCAAGAGTACCGTAGACTAAGATGGAATCTGCAAACATTTTATTCAATAGGAGAAGACAGGGAAATATGGGCTCTTTGTTAGATTAACAGTAGTGCATATGAGAGCCACTCAACATTTTCATCGTGGTCTTCTCCTCGGTGAGACTAAATAAAAAGAAAAGAAATTCAGAGAAACACACTGAAATATTGTTGGAGTTTTTGGTTTTCTTGAACAAGCAAATAAAAAGGAAAAGAAAAAACGAGAAAAACTATTTACACGGGAAAGCTCCCAATAAGCAAAAGAAGAACAAGGAAATCATTTTGGGTTTTCTTTCAATGCTACATCTAACTAATCTAGAAATACAAACAAAAAGGAAGCAGGAAATATTTTAGTATTTTCTCAAGTTTTTCAAACACACAAGAAGAAAGCGAGAAAATAAATTTAACATGGATAATACAATGAAAAAGTGTGGACACCGACAACTATAATGAAATGTGTGAACATGAATGTAATGTCGATGGAAATACGTACTCCCCCAAGTTTAGGCTTTTGGCCTAAGTTGGTAATCGGCAAGTAGTCGAAGAAACCATGGGGTCCCATATCGAACTGTTGAGGAGCGGGCACCTGTGGCTCCCACTGCTGAGGCTCCTCCTCTGCTGCAGCCTGGTTATTCTGGTAGGCGACGATATCTGCAGGCATAATCCTGTATCCACCCCTGGAAATAGGATCAAACAAAGCAGGCGCAGGCAATGAAATAATATTCATGAGTTCTCACACTAAAAACCAGGTTATACAGAAGAGGGATGTTAGGGTAATCAGCATCAATAAACTGGTGATGTTCCATGGCCGCGTGATCTAGGTAAACCTTGGGCAAAGGATAATCATCCAAGCGTATATGAATGTTAAAGCGAGCCGCCAACCGAGTGGCGTAAATACCCCCATGTATTTTACCCTTGGATTTATTAATGTGGAGGCGACGTGCCACAATAGCTCCCAAGCTATAAGTGTTGTCGCTTTCAAGTGCACGACGTAAAACAACAAGGTCTAGGGAATTGAGTGCACCCACCTTCTCTCTAGCAAGCAAGCATTTTGCAATGAAAAGAGTAAAATAATAAACAGCAAGAAAATGCAAGCCAGCGACGATGATACTCGACACCCCTCTCTCATCACCTACTGTCAGAGTACGATAAAACCTTCCAAACTCTGCAGTTCTAGGCTCTACCAAACTACCATCAGAAGGAAGCAAGCATATTTCACAAAATTCAGTAAGCGGTATCTGATGGGGTTCAACATATAAATTAAACTGCACCTCAGGAGGATTATTCATAGGAAGGAAATTAAAACTTTGCACAAAGGTGTTTGTCAGAAGACGATACTGTTCGCATTCAGCTGCGATGAAGTCGGTGAGGCCAACATGAGCAGCATATTGTGCAAACTCTTGAAGGATTCCGACCCCTTCCATGAATGGGGTGCGGCCATTCGCACGGCCGTATCTCCGCCAATCTCCGGGTGCGGAGATCACTATCAAATGAGTCCCCAATCACTCCCTTAGATTTCTTCTTGGAAGCAAACTTCCTAAAGATACTCATGTTTTTCCCATGAACAAAAATTCTGAAATTTGTAGTCCATAAAACTTTATCAACAAAACTTTACAAGATTGATAGCAACTAGGACAAATGCCCGTGCGTTGCACCGGGCTAGAAATGAAATATAACCTGCTCCACGTGTCATTATGCAACATTTTTAATCCAATTTTTACAAATGTATAAATAAGATTACACTAAGTATTTTTTTTTGTACGATGAAATTTGGGCGTACCCTAACAATGTTCACTATTACCTATTTCAGCTCCGCACTTTCATTTCATTTGAAAAACACAAATGTTTTTATCAATCAACTTTGTTTTTTGTTGTTCAGAAAAACATGATTTTTTTTACTTTCATAAGGTGTTTTTTTAAATCGAGAATATTTTTTAAAATGGTATCATTTTTATGGCGATGTTATCTTTTTTTGAATATTATATTTTATTTGTAATTCTCTTACACTATTTTTTGGGCTTTGTCCATTGACATTTGGCCTACATTTTAAGTCCAGCCTAAACTGCACCGACGCC